>NC_138297.1:31605000-31652500 GCF_965601325.2 Salmo salar | reverse complement strand
CCCACTCCCAGTCCCACTCCCACTCCCAGTCCCACTCCCAGTCCCACTCCCAGTCCCAGTCCCACTCCCACTCCCAGTCCCACTCCCACTCCCAGTCCCACTCCCACTCCCAGTCCCACTCCCAGTCCCACTCCCACTCCCAGTCCCACTCTCACTCCCAGTCCCACTCCGACTCCCAGTCCCAGTCCCACTCCGACTCCCAGTCCCAGTCCCACTCCCAGTCCCACACAGTGGAGTCAGGCAGCAGACACTGACCGGATGGAGGTTAGAGGTTGATTTAGAATGACCGAGAACATATATTTAGAGGTTGATTTAGAATGACCGAGAACAGATATTTAGAGGTTGATTTAGAATGACCGAGAACAGATATTTAGAGGTTGATTTAGAATGACCGAGAACAGATATTTAGAGGTTGATTTAGAATGACCGAGAACAGATATTTAGAGGTTGATTTAGAATGACCGAGAACAGATATTTAGAGGTTGATTTAGAATGACCAAGAACAGATATTTAGAGGTTGATTTAGAATGACCGAGAACAGATATTTAGAGGTTGATTTAGAATGACCGAGAACAGATATTTAGAGGTTGATTTAGAATGACCGAGAACAGATATTTAGAGGTTGATTTAAAATGACCGAGAACAGATATTTAGAGGTTGATTTAGAATGACCGAGAACAGATATTTAGAGTTTGATTTAGAATGACCGAGAACAGATATTTAGAGGTTGATTTAGAATGACCAAGAACAGATATTTAGAGGTTGATTTAGAATGACCAAGAACAGATATTTAGAGGTTGATTTAGAATGACCGAGAACAGATATTTAGAGGTTGATTTAGAATGACCGAGAACAGATATTTAGAGGTTGATTTAGAATGACCGAGAACAGATATTTAGAGGTTGATTTAGAATGACCGAGAACAGATATTTAGAGGTTGATTTAGAATGACCGAGAACAGATATTTAGAGGTTGATTTAGAATGACCGAGAACAGATATTTAGAGGTTGATTTAGAATGACCGAGAACAGATATTTAGAGGTTGATTTAGAATGACCGAGAACAGATATTTAGAGGTTGATTTAAAATGACCGAGAACAGATATTTAGAGGTTGATTTAGAATGACCGAGAACAGATATTTAGAGGTTGATTTAGAATGACCGAGAACAGATATTTAGAGGTTGATTTAGAATGACCGAGAACAGATATTTAGAGGTTGATTTAAAATGACCGAGAACAGATATTTAGAGGTTGATTTAGAATGACCGAGAACAGATATTTAGAGGTTGATTTAGAATGACCGAGAACAGATATTTAGAGGTTGATTTAAAATGACCGAGAACAGATATTTAGAGGTTGATTTAGAATGACCGAGAACAGATATTTAGAGGTTGATTTAGAATGACCGAGAACAGATATTTAGAGGTTGATTTAGAATGACCGAGAACAGATATTTAGAGGTTGATTTAGAATGACCGAGAACAGATATTTAGAGGTTGATTTAGAATGACCGAGAACAGATATTTAGAGGTTGATTTAGAATGACCGAGAACAGATATTTAGAGGTTGATTTAGAATGACCGAGAACAGATATTTAGAGGTTGATTTAGAATGACCGAGAGCAGATATTTTCCCCCATATGTTCCCTGGTTGGTCTGCAGCCATTTAAAAAGAAGCCGTCTATGTTTGGTTAGTTGATGTTGATCTCATCCGAATTCTGCGCCTTTCTAATGTCTCTGTATATCAACAATTTGTGAATTCTAGATCTGGCCGTTACTGTTTGCTTTGCCACAGCCTATTTTGTCTAGCAGCCATACTGTAGACTGGACTACACTACAGTCTATTTTGTCTAGCAGCCATACTGTAGACTGGACTACACTACAGTCTGTTTTGTCTAGCAGCCATAGTGTAGACTGGACTACACTACAGTCTGTTTTGTCTAGCAGCCATACTGTAGACTGGACTACACTACAGTCTATTTTGTCTAGCAGCCATACTGTAGACTGGACTACACTACAGTCTGTTTTGTCTAGCAGCCATAGTGTAGACTGGACTACACTACAGTCTGTTTTGTCTAGCAGCCATACTGTAGACTGGACTACACTACAGTCTATTTTGTCTAGCAGCCATACTGTAGACTGGACTACACTACAGCCTATTTTGTCTAGCAGCCATACTGTAGACTGGACTACACTACAGTCTGTTTTGTCTAGCAGCCATAGTGTAGACTGGACTACACTACAGTATTTCTACTCTAGCAAAGTTGAGCCACTTGCAAAATGCACTCATTCAAAACAACGTCTGTGATCTCCTTCTCGCTAGCTGCTATTCTGTATCTTATTCCAGCGGATAAGGCGGTGACGCAGTTCCTCTACGTCAAACTGACGTCAAACCGTTTAGAAGAATCATGGCAGGCAACCCGGATGTCCAGAGAGGCGTCACTCACTGTCACACCAGCTAAATGTAGACCCAGGGTTGTAGGTTAACTGGCCCGGAGAGAGATTAAGAGGAGGGGGGTGAGAAAACCTGGGAGACAAGTGATATGGAGACTAGGTTGGAAATGAACTGAGGTGCGGAGGATTAAACGAGTGTCGCGACAGGCGGGGGAATATACTAGGCGCACGACAGCGATAACTTTGCGAGTTAGTAAATGGTTCCGGCTTTCGTGGGCAACTAGACGTTCGATGGGCCTGGTAGACATTTTGACATCAACAAAACGTACACCAGTTACACCAACAGCGAAGGGATAGTCTGTATCCCTCTTCTCTTTCTCACCCTCTCTGTTGGGGACAACTTTATCTTTGTCCCTGAGTATTTCTCTCTCCCTCTCTCTCTTTCCCTCCCTCCCTCCCCCCCTCTCTCTCTCTCTCTCTCTCGTTGCTAGTATATTTCTGTTAACATGTGGTTGATACAGTATACAGTACACACCCCTCTCCCCCCCTCCTCCCCCCTTTCACCCGCTCTGCTTCAACGGTATGAATGGAGTCCATTATGGAAGACGGGATTTTCCTTTGTCGCCAAGGCAACCTGTAGAACCCCCGTATTATGGGCTGTCCCTCCCTAACCTACAGGTCGCTGTGGAGTAGAGAGGGAGGGGGAGATAAAGAGTGAGAGAGGGAATAAGACACGACGGTAGAACAAATGAGAGTGAGAGAGAGAGAGAGAGAGAGCAAGAGAAAGTGTCAGACACAGAAGGAGAGAGAGTAAAAGGGGGAGAGCGACAGAGTAAAAGAGAGAGCGTCTTTCTGTCCAGAAGGAAAGCGTAGACAATATGCTTATCATCAGAGCAAGACATGCAGGGGGAGGGAGGGAGAGAGGGGAGGGAGGGAGAGAGGGGGGAGGGAGGGAGAGAGGGGGGAGGGAGGGAGAGAGGGGGGAGGGAGGGGGAGTGAGAGAGGGTGGAGGGAGAGAGCGAGAGAGAGGGACTTCCTGTAGTGTGCAATTTGGCCCTGTCAGGACAAAGACTCTCACTCCTATGCTATAGTTCTGTAGTTCACACTACTGTGTATGACACTACAACACTATTATAACCCCCACGTGACATTACATTTATTTTTTTCTTGAACCTTTATTTAACTCGGCAAGTCAGTTAAGAACAAAATCTTATTTACAGTGACGGCCTACCGGGGAACAGTGGGTTAACTTCCTGTTCAGGGGTAGAACCACAGATTTTTAACTCGTCAGCTCGGGGATTCAATCCAGCAACCTTTCAGTTACTGGCCCAACGCTCTAGCCACTAGGCTACCTGTCCGCCCCAAATTATTCCTGCATACACTCATTTAGTATGACCGTATATCCTGTATAGTGTCCCATCCTGACTCTGTGACCTGACCAAGACGAACTCTCACATGTGCTCATATAATATTACACCAGTCATATACTGGTGTGTGTGTGTCCTTGAAGCGAATGTTGCAATGTTTTGAGAGAGTAACTAAGAGAGAGAGTAACTAAGAGAGAGAGTAACTAAGAGAGAGAGAGTAACTAAGAGAGAGAGAGTAACTAAGAGAGAGAGAGTAACTAAGAGAGAGAGAGTAACTAAGAGAGAGAGAGAGTAACTAAGAGAAAGAGAGTAACCAAGAGAAAGAGAGTAACCAAGAGAAAGAGAGTAACCAAGAGAAAGAGAGTAACTAAGAGAGAGAGTAACTAAGAGAGAGAGAGTAACTAAGAGAGAGAGTAAGAGAGAGAGTAACTAAGAGAGAGAGAGTAACTAAGAGAGAGAGTAAGAGAGAGAGTAACTAAGAGAGAGAGTAATTAAGAGAGAGAGTAACTAAGAGAGAGAGTAACTAAGAGAGAGAGTAACTAAGAGAGAGAGAGTAACTAAGAGAGAGAGTAAGAGAGAGAGTAACTAAGAGAGAGAGTAATTAAGAGAGAGAGTAACTAAGAGAGAGAGTAACTAAGAGAGAGAGTAACCAAGTTCATATGATTCACTTGCTGTGGGTGTGTGTGCTCACCTATCTGTGTGTGTGTTGCTGCAGAAGGCAGCAGTTCATCTCTACAGAGCTGTGGCCTTCTATCTGTTAATCTGTGAAACACTGTAGCTCTCTCCTTTCCCTCCTTCTCTCTCACTGCCTCTCACCCTCTCACCCTCCTTCCCCCCTCTCTCTCTCTCTCTGTCTCCCTCCTTCCTTCTCTTTCTCCCTCCTTCACTCTCTCTCCCTCTCACCCTCCTTCCCCCCCCCTCTCTCTCTCTGTCTCCCTCCCTCCTTCCTTCTCTTTCTCCCTCCTTCACTCTCCCCCTCTGTCTCCCTCCTTCCTTCCCTCTCTCTCTCTCTCTCTCTCTCTCTCCCTTACTCCCTCCCTTCCACCCTCTTTACCTCCTTAAAAATGCCATTGATTTTATTACAGCAACAATGAGTCTGCTGTGGCCACGTAATCCACCCATTAAACCATTGCTGAGGGAGGGAGGGAGGGAGGGAGGTAGGGACGGAGGGATTGAGGGAGGGAGGGAGGGAGGGAGAAGAAAGAGAGGAAGTCTGCTTCCTTTTTGTGTCTCTAATGCCAGCGGGTCTGTCCTGAGGGAGAGGCTTACTGTTAAACACACGCGTTAAAAAGGTCCCTAACCACTGTGTTCCACAGACAGGATGGCACTTTGTGAAGCTGGTGCTAGGAGAACATGTATATTTTAGATGTGAAATGGGCCATGGTTGAGTGGAGATAGGGCACTGCAAATAAATATGTAAGAAGTGTAGTCAGATAGATTATACATCGGTTTATAAAACCCTGTTTTTGGCTTTCGAGAAACAATTCCGGTGCCCAGCACCGTTGCCTCGCCCATCAATCTGCCCCTCCTTCCCTCCCTCCCCCTCCCTCCTTTCATATTGTCTGTTCTTCATTCAGCCCTTTATACGCATTGATTCTTCCCACGCAGCTGACAAGTGTGAAATGAATACAGTGTCTGTTCTCTCTATCCATTGCTCTTCTTCTTCGCTCCATCTCTCTGTGCTGCTTTATATTTCCAATCTCTCCGTCGTTCCTACGTTCCCCCTCTTCTTCCCGTTTCCCCTGATTTTCTCGTCCTGTTTTCGTTCTTCTTTTTTTTTTACTTCTCCTTGCCCTCCCTCCCTTCCTCTACGGGGGGGGGGGGGGGTTATTCCGTCCCTTTTTCTACAAGAGAGTACTCTTTTAAACATGTTTCACTTGCAATGAGGGACAAATAGTGCTGGCTTCTCTCTTATCAGCCTCTCTCTACTTATTCTTTGAGAGGGAAGGGAGGGAGGGGGAACAAAAACCCTGAAAGAAACATCAGGCATAAAGGACAAAACAGAGGAGAAGAAAAGAAAGGAGAGAGAGAGAGAGAGAGAAGTGGTGTTTGTGTGTGTTGATGTGTTAGCTAGCTAGTGACTCACTCCCAGTGTGTGACGCAGCTGGGTCAGTCCAGGGAGACTAGCGCCGATGCAGATTTAGCCCTAGCCTCCAGCTGCTTAGTATATATAGCCACAGTGTGTTCTCCCGTTAACTAATTAATGAAGCTAACTACGCTAACACTATGTACATGTATACGCCATTGATTTATTCATGAAGCTAAGCTAACTACGCTAACACTAGGTACATGTATACACCATTGATTTATTCATGAAGCTTGGCTAACTACGCTAACACTAGGTACATGTATACGCCATTGATTTATTCATGAAGCTAAGCTAACTATGCTAACACTAGGTACATGTATACTCCATTGATTTATTCATGAAGCTTGGCTAACTACGCTTAGACTAAGTGCATGTATACCCTATTGACTTATTCACGAGTTAGGCTAAGTTAGCAAGTGGCATGTATGTTACTGTAGCTAAATGTGTTATTTCATTAACAAATTTATGAAGCTAGGCTAGCTAGGCTAGTGCTCCACTTAATACTCCTCTCTCATCTTCTTCCTGGGAGTTCATTGACATTCGCTGAGCGGCGAGAAGAACGAGACCTCAGGGAGTGTATGTGTGTGTCCTCACAAGCATAGTAAAACAAGGAACTTCGGTCCCCACAAGAAAAAAAAGCAATTTTAGCCTTAGGGGTTAGAATTAGGGTAATAATTTACTGTCATCAAACATCAGACACACGTGTATGCTGAGTTTTCTAGAGTAAACAGGTTTGAGAGAAAGAGAATGTAGCAAACCAAGTAAAAAACCCAATGCTGTGAAACAGATACCACAGTGTCACAAACACACACGTAGACAAACACACACGTAGACAAACACACACACACACACACACACCACACACACTGAGAAAGGAAACAGAGAAGTTGTGCCGTTAGCAAAAGGTCAACAGCAGCCTTCAGGAGGAGAAGATATAACATGACAACACTGATTATAGAGAGAGATAGGAGAGGAGACAGAGAGAGAGAGAGAGACAGAGAGAGACAGAGAGAGACAGGGAGAGAGAGAGAGAGGGAGAGAGAGAGAGAGAAGAGAGACAGGGAGAGAGACAGGGAGAGAGACAGGGAGAGAGACAGGGAGAGAGAGGGAAGGGAGAGAGACAGGGAGAGAGACAGGGAGAGAGACAGGGAGAGAGAGTGACAGGGAGAGAGAGTGACAGGGAGAGAGAGTGACAGGGAGAGAGAGAGACAGGGAGAGAGAGAGACAGGGAGAGAGAGTAGAGAGAGGGAGAGAACAGGGAGACAGGGAGAGAGAGAGAGGGAGACAGGGAGAGAGAGAGAGGGAGACAGGGAGAGAGAGAGAGAGAGAGACAGGGAGACAGGGAGAGAGAGAGACAGGGAGGGAGAGAGAGAGAGAGCGAGGGAGACAGGGAGAGAGAGAGAGAGGGAGAGAGAGCAAGAGACAGGGAGAGAGGGAGACAGGGAGAGAGAGCGAGAGGGAGAGAGGACTACAGGCACTCAGAAAACCAGTCAGAGCAGAGCTCAGCAGTGATAGTAATTGGCTGTGATGATTTAGTCCAGTGGTTCCCAAACTATAGGGGGCTCAGTCTTACTCTTCAAAGTTGTAGTAGTGGAAGGCACAAGGTGCAATTTCGAAATTGGGCAGTGCATCATCAGTTCATGTCAGCTAACTTTTTTTATTTCGTTTTTTTTAGCCCATCGATATTGTTGTAATTTTATTGTCACTCAGATATCACATGAATACACATTAGACATGGCAAAATGTAAAGAATTGCAAGAAAACATGCTTTAAACTGCTACATGACAAAATGTGTAGAATTGTAAGAAATAAGCTTGAAACCTGCTAAATTCTCTCCGCCAACAAGAGGGGTGTGAACAGTTTGTGTCATGAACAGTGCTTGTGCCCATAGGAATAGATGTTGGGTTTGGGAACACCTGATCTAGTCTAATGTGTTCTATACTCATCTACTCCAATCTTTTATACGTCTGTATGCTCCAGATAGAATAGAATGAGTCTAGTGAACCAGAATCAAATAATTCATTCTGAACGGGAGTCACACCTGTTCTCTTTGAATTCTCTTATGAGATTTGGTTCCCACTGGACTCACGTTCTACTGGCTATGTGCTCCAGTCTAGTGAACCAGAGTCAGGACAGACTACTGAAAATCCCCTTGCTTGTTTCATAACAATGATTAGTGACTAGACAGACAGAGAGAGAGAGACAGAGAGAGACAGACAGACAGAGAGAGAGAGAGAGAGAGAGACAGACAGACAGAGAGAGAGAGAGACAGAGGAGAGAGAGACAGAGGGAGAGAGACCGAGAGAGACAGAGAGAGACGAAGTTAGCCCAGTGGAAACAAGGTCAGCTCTTTTAAACCGCCCTATCTAGTACGACAGTGTTACGTACACACACACACACACACACACACACACACACACACACACTAACCCCTGTCACTAAGTAAGCTATGACATAACCTTGGTCTAACTTGGACTCTGTCATAGCCTGACGGATGGAGGACGGTGTTGTGACATATACTGCCTCCCCGGAACGACTGGTGTCCTGTAGTGTAATGAGTGAAAAACGCCGCTCCCTCTTTTCCTCTCTTCCTGATCACTCCAGAAGTGTTGGGCTCATATCGGGTTCAAGTCCAGGCTCTGACTGGGCCACTCAAGGACATTCAGAGACTTGTCCCGAAGCCACTCCTGCGTTGTCTTGGCTGTGTGCTTAGGGTCGTTGTCCTGTTGGAAGGTGAACCTTCACCCCAGTCTGAGGTCCTGAGCGCTCTGCAGCAGGTTTTTATCAAGGATCTCTCTGTATGATGTGATGCTTGGCATTCAGGCCAAAGAGTTCAACCATGGTTTCATCAGACCAGAGAATCTTGTTTCTCGTGGTCTGAGAGTCCTTTAGGTGCCTTATGGCAAACTCCAAGCGGGCTGTCATGTGCCTTTTACTGAGGAGTGGCTTCCGTCTGGCCACTCTACCATAAAGGCCTGATTGGTGGAGTGCCTCAGAGATGGTTGTCCTTCTGGAAGGTTCTCCCATCTCCCCAGAGTTAGCAACTGATCTGTTCCGTCAGTGTGACCATTGGGTCTGGCCCTCCCTGACCAAGACCCTTCTCCTCCGATTGCTCATTTTGGCGGGGCGGCCAGCTCTAGGAAGAGTCTTGGTGGTTCCAAACTTCTACCATTTAAGAATGATGGAGGCTATTGTGTTCTTGGGGACCTTCAATGCTGCAGACATTTTTTGGTACCCTTCCCCAAATCTGTGCCTTGACACAATCCTGTCTCTGAGCTCTACGGATAATTCCTTCGACCTGATGGCTTGGTTTTTGCTCTGACATGCACTGTCAACTGTGGGACCTTATATAGACAGGTGTGTGCCTTTCCAAATCATGTCCAGTCAATTGAATATTTTTTTTTAACCTTTATTTAACAAGGTAAGTCAGTTAAGAACAAATTCTTATTTACAATGACGGCCTAGGAACAGTGGGTTAACTGCCTTGATCAGGGGCAGAACGACAGATTTGTACCTTGTTAGCTCGTGGATTCGATCTCGCAACCTTTCGGTTAACGCTCTAACCACTAGGCTACCTGCCGCCCAAGTCCAGGCTCTGGCTGGGCCACTCAATTTACCACAGGTACATCAAGATGTAGAAACATATCAAGGATGATAAATGGAAACAGGATGCACCTGAGCTCAATGTCGAGTCTCATAGCAAAGGGTCTGAATACTTATGTAAATAAGGTATTTAAGTTTTTAATTTTTAAGATATTTGCAAAAATGTCTAAAAACCTGGTTTTGCTTTGTCGTTATGGGATATTGTGTATAGATTGATGAGGGAGAAAAACAATTTAATCAATTTTAGAATAAGGCTGTAACGTTACAAAATGTGGAAAAAGTCAAGGGCTCTGAATATCTTTTCGAATGCACTGTAATCACGATACTTGGGTGCCAATACGATATGAATGGCGATTCTCACCATTCATATGTATTGATTTTTATAGCGATTCGAAGATTCAAATATATTGTAATGAACATTCAGGGAGTGTTTCTTTCGCCTTCGCAGAAGGCAGGAATCGTGGTCACAGGCAGGCAATGGTCATACACAGGTAGGCAAACAGGCAGGTGAATCAAAACTAGGACCGAAGGCTGGTTCTCACAAACGAGCCCGGAAAGGGCTTAGTAGAGTCAAAACGAACACCTCACAAAGGCACAAACGGAACGAACGGAACTAAATAGGGAGCTGATGAGACCAGGTGAGTAACTAACACAGGTGAAATCAATGAACAAAAATGAAACACAGGGCTACGTTCAAGAGCACAACGGAACAGAACACAAGGTTGACTATGAAATTAAACACAGAACCTGACATATATATTGCTCATTATATGTCTGCTGCAGAGAAACGAGAGAGAGAGCGTGAGAAAATTAGTTTTGATCAGTCAGGGAAATAAAAGCGATGAAAACATGTTGGCTTACTTTTTAAAAAGAAGACGGAGCAGAAGCCATAGGATGAAAAATACCAGCGTTTTGGTGCAAGTACAGTTGCCTAGCGCTAGCTAACGCTACCTAGCAACATTGTTTTGTCAACATTTGGAGTCAAAGTATAGATATAAAATCGCCCAAAAAATAATATTGCGTAATGTCACCGTATCTATTTTCTCTGCCGTCACTAATCAACACTGTGTAAGACGCTGAGGCTATTTATTGTAGCTTGCGACTGCGTCACCTTCCCCCTATTATGCTACCTAATTCTAAACCTCATAAACTTTATTAGTATTCTATCGGAATGACGACGAGGATCATTAAGAGTTATGGTGTGACATTAAAATATGGGTCTCCGCGTTAAGTCGTGACCAGGATGCTGTAATGTATGACGAGTTGATGTACTGTATGTATGGTGTGAAATGGGAGTGTCTGTTGACTTCCTAAAATAAAAAAAAATGATCTCAATTGTTGAAAGGCATCGAAGAAGCTGTAAATCAGTCGCAAATTGCTAACATATTGGTTTTAAATTGGTAGTAAATTGGTTGTAAATCTGAGGCTGGTTAGTAGTAAATTACATATTGAGACAAAATGCTGAGCTTTTCAGGGATTAGACCTAGAGAAGCTAGGGGAGAGGTCAGAGGCACAAGGGGGTCCTCTGGGGGAGGATGGGTGTTGTAGGGAGGGGTGTGTAGGGTAGGGGGGTAGAGTCCCCACCCCCTAAAGAAGCTAGGGGAGAGGTTTGGGGCACTAGGGGGACCCTTGGGGGACTCTACCCCCCTCCCCATCCTAATCCACTTTATACTGTCTGAGACCTGAGATATCCCCACCCATCAGAAGTCATTTTGTACAGACAGGGATCCATCTGGATCGGCTGGGTGGCTAAACTGCCTTTATTCCTTCTGCAACAGACAGGAATCCATCCGGATGTGCTAATGCATTGTTCTTTTGCTACAGAGAGTGAGTCCCCCCCGAAGGATTATACTGCTATGTTGATACAGACAGAGACCCAAATCTGTTGCTAAACTGGACAGGGACAGGGATACATCCGGATGTGCTAATACATTGTACTACTGCTACAGAGATCCTACTCACTAATCCCCGTGAACAATCATTCTGTGTTGTACTACTGCTAACTAGAGAAGGATCCGGATCTTGCCCATAGGATTAGTGCGGATCCGCTTTAGACTGACCCAGAATCAGGATCCGTCCGGATCTGTTATACTGATCACTAACCTCTCAGTGGAAACACTCCACTAATCTCCCTGAAACTAACCAGCTCTAGGACTATCTCTGGAAGCTTAGCAAGACCCCCAATACCGGTCCTGTCCCACATCCTAACTCGGCCTAGTGTATAGCTTTGTAATGGGAATCAAAAGTCCTACACTATAGGGAATAATAGGGTGCCATTTCAGACACGCCCAGGTATCTCCAGCTCTTTCCATGGGGAAACCCCAGGTTGTAGAATCTTTAGTTAGATCAGTCGTTTTGGTTAAGTCCAGCTCCTGTCTATATCAGCCTAAACGTGAATTAGAATCAGCCCCCCCCCCCCCAAAAAAATAATCTATTCTTAACCTTGGCCACAAAAGCGTCACTTCACTGTTCTCCAGTCAGTGTAAACAGTGACCAAGAGGCTTGTCTCTGGAATTCCGTTGCTCGTCGTCATCACTCTGTGACATCATCAGTCTGTGATGTACCCAATGGCGTCATCAGACTCGGTGTCTCCAAACATGTCATCAGGGGATAGCAAGTCAGAATAGGGAGTCAGGGTGTTGAGGCGTTGTTGGCGTGGCGATGTAACATAGTTGTCATGATGATAAGGCGTATACGTGTGGTGTTGAGGGGACAGAGGATGACAGACAGACAGTGTAGGGGGAGGGTGACAATGTAACGCTGTCACTACCTGTGGAGCGAACAGGAGGGGATTTGAGGACACAGACACACATGCCAAACAAATACACACACACACACTAAAGAGCATGCACACACACGCACACACACACACACACACACACACACACACACACACACACACACACACACACTCTCTCTCTCTCGGCATGCTGAGTGACCACCCATGGGGGGAAACTGCAGACCATTGCACAGTACAGGAAAACACACAATGCAGGACAACACACAAGGGTATCACACACACACACACGGAAGTATGCATGCTGCACGCATGCCTTTATATACACACGTGCACACACTCACATCTATACAGAGAAACACATATTCAAACCTAGTAGGGTGTATGGCTTTGACCCCTGTCTCATAAATATATGACATGGGACATCTCCCCCTTTACCCTTCTGAAGGACAGTGTGTGTGTGTGTGTGTGTGTGTGTGTGTGTGTGTGTGTGTGTGTGTGTGTGTGTGTGTGTGTGTGTGGCTATGAATCACCCACAATACTGACAAACCTGTCACTAAGATTGAGTCCAAAATGTCAACCTATTTCCTATTTAGTGCCCTACTTCTGAACCAGGGCCTATATGGTTCTAGTCAAAAGTAGTGTACTATTTAGGGAATATGCTACCAGTTGGGGCACAACCTAAGCCCCAGGAGACTGCCAAGAGGAGCAACAAGCTCAGATTAAACACACACTCTCTCTTTCTCTCTACCCTCCTCTGTCCTTCCCTCTCTCTTCTCTGTCTCTCTCTTCTGTCTCGCTCCCTCCATCTCTCTCTCTCTGTAATGGTGTGTCAGTCATCATTAGTTGTTCTTTTGTTTTCTCTTTAATCACCATCTCTGACATCAACAACCCTGTCACTCACGCTTTGTGTGTGTGTGTGTGTGTGTGTGTGTGTGGGTGGGTGGGTGGGTGGGTGGGTGGGTGGGTGTGGACGTGTTTAGCTATACTTGTGGGGAACAGAACTGGGGACATTTTTGTAGTCCCCACAAGGTCAAATGCTATTTCTAGGGGGTTTACAGTGCCTTCTGAAACTATTCAGACCCCTTGACTTTTTCCACATTTTGTTACGTTACAGCTTTATTCTGAAATGGATTAAATAAAACATTTTCTTCAGCAATCTACACACAATACCCCATAATGACAAAGCGAAAACAGGTTAAGACATTAAAAAAAGATATAAACATTTGTTTTAAACTTATTACATAAGTATTCAGACCCTTTGCTATGAGACTCGAAATTGAGCTCAGGTGCATCCTGTTTCCATTGATCATTCTTAAGGTGTTTCTACAACTTGATTGGAGTCCACCTGTGGTAAATTCAATTGATTGGACATGATTTGGAAAGGCACACACCTGTCTATGTAAGGTCCCACAGTTGACAGGTCTGATGAAACCAAGATGGAACTCTTTGGCCTGAATGCCAAGCGTCACGTCTGGAGGAAACCTGACACCATCCCTATGGTGAAGCTTGGTGGTGGCAGCATCAGGTTGTGGGGATGTTTTTCAGTGGCAGGGACTGGGAGACTAGTTAGGATTGAGGCAAAGATGAACAGAGCAAAGTACAGAGAGATTCTTGATAAAAACCTGCTCCAGAACGCTCAGGACCTCAGACTGGGGCGAAGGTTCACCTTCCAACAGGACAATGACCCTAAGCACACAGCCAAGACAACGCAGGAGTGGCTTCGGGACAAGTCTCTGAATGTCCTTGAGTGGCCCAGCCAGAGCCTGGACTTGAACCTGATCGAACATCTGAAACTAGCTGTAAATGTGATATTTCTACATTTCTAAAAACCTGTTTTTGCTTTGTCGTTACGGGGCATTGTGTGTAGATTGATGAAAAAAAAGTAATCTATTTCAGAATAAGGCTGTGACGTAACAAAATGTGGAAAAAGTCAAGGTGTCTGAATACTTTCCGAAGGCACTGTAGGGTTAGGGTTAGATTTAGGTTTTCGGGTTAAAGTTGGGGTTAAGGTTAGGGTTAGGAGTTAGGAAAAATAGGATTTTGAATTAGCGGTGTGTGTGTGTGTGTGTGGCGTGTGCGTGCACTGATAGTATGCCTGCAGTGCCAAATGTTGGTTTTAATTGGTGTATCTGGCTAGCATCTCGCTGCAGTAACGCACACACACACGCACACACACATAAATGGCTGGCCTATCTAATCTAAACACGTTCTCTAGAATCAATACACACACACACTGCAGGGCTGTAATGGATACTCTAACTATAACCATCATCAACATTGTGTGTCTCTCTCAGTATTGCCACTTAAGGACTCTCTCTCTCTCTCTCTCTCTCTCTCTCTCCTCTCTCTCTCTCTCTCTCTCTCTCTCTATGTTGACAGATTGTGATGTCAGTCATAATGGTACAAACCCGATTGCTACAAAATGAGAACTCCCCTCCTTCCTCCATCTCTCCTCTCCTCCATCATCTCTCCCTCTAGGGAGGAAGTGAGAGATACAGAAAGAGAGAGATAGATAGAGAGAGGGTATCAGTCAATTTAGTTCTATTGATGTGTTTACCCATGGTGAAACTGACATACGACATACATTAGTGTGTGTGTGTGTGTGTGTGTGTGTGTGTGTGTGTGTGTGTGTGTGTGTGTGTGTGTGTGTGTGTGTGTGTGTGGCGTGTGTGTGTGAAGGAGGGAGAACACAGACAGGCTGACTGGTGGTACAGTGAGAAGGTGTGTGTGTCAGGACAACCCTATTGTTTCAGCAGGAGAAAGGGAGGAAACGGAGAGTGGGAGAAAGAGAGAGAGAGGGGGGAGAGGCAACAGAGAGGGAAAAGGGAAGCGGGAGAAGGGGAAGAGAGCACGACAGCAGGAGAGAGGGGCGAGTCTTTTGTACTATACATTTACTTGGATAAGATGGGTTAACTGAATAGTAATACATTCAGTTGTTACACACAGTGTATTATGCATACAGTTTTGTTACATGTTGTATACATATGACAATACTGTATGGACAATATACTACCTGTGATTATACTATATGTACAGTATACGACTGTTCACACATGTTGTGCTATGTTTTATTTCCCTCTGGTGGTCCCTGGCCCTAGTTCTATAGGGGTCTTTGTGGTTGTGAACCAGAGAGCAGCATAATGGGTGATACATGCCATGTAAATATCTAATAGACCTTAACGTGGTGATTGAGAGGGTGTTGGACTGGGGGGAACGCTCTCAGGTCCCGCTCCAAAGACCCGGTGAAAAGGAGAGACGGAATGGAGAGGAGAGAGAGAGAGAGAGAGAGAGAGAGAGGGGAGGGGGTCAAAATATCGGGGTGAACATTCCTAGGGCTTGGTATAAAGACCCAGTTAAGAGAGAGGAGGAATGGAGAGGAGAGGGGATAGAAAGAGAGAGGAGGAATGGAGAGGAGAGGGGATAGAATGAGAGAGGAGGAATGGAGAGGAGAGGGGATAGAAAGAGAGAGGAGGAATAGAGAGGAGAGGGGATAGAAAGAGAGAGGAGGAATAGAGAGGGGATAGAAAGAGAGAGGAGTACGAGGCTGTGCATGCATTCCTCCCTCTCCGGAATGTCTGAGTTATTCCTCCCATCCACTCTGCGTTCCGGCGTTCCAATTGAATAGTTTCTCTCTCTCTCTTCTCTCTCTCTCTCTTCTCTCGCTCTCCCTCTACCATTGTCTCTCTCTCTCCTTCTTCCTCTCTTCCCTTTTTCTGCCAGGCCGGGTTAAGAGCCTCGGAACGCCGGGAATGCTTTACTGTGTCCCAAATGACTCCCTATTTAGTGCACTACTTTTAACAAGGGCCCATAAGGCTCTGGTCAAAAGTAGTGCACTATATAGGGAATAGTGAGCCTTAACACACTGCCAAGGTCTCCTCTGCACTCCTCTCCTCTGTCTCCCTCGCTCTCTCCCTCCCCTGTCTGTATCCATCACTTTGTCTCTTTTTTCTCTCCCTCTCTCACCCTGTCTGGCTCTATCTCCCGCTCTGTCTCTCTCTCTCTCTCTCTCTCTCTCTCTCTCTCTCTCTCTCTCTCTCTCTCTCTCTCTCTCTCTCTCTCTCACTCTCTCACACTCTTCCTTGGCCTCATCCAGGGATTCAACCTTTATCAGTCTTTTGGCTGAAGTATTCTTTAGGAATGTTGATGATCACTGCAAACATCAGAGGAATGCAACATTCTAGAAGGCTCCAGGATTCTTCAGAACACTTGGAGCCACATGGGTCCCTTTCACACTAGATTCTAGAACCCAAATCATGAAAAGAAAGCATCTTATTTCAACGTTCCAACCACCAGGACTAAAATAGTACCAGCTAACTATTGTATTAGGTGACAGCCTTCTCTAACTCTGCATCTCTCTTTGCGTTGTTAGCGAACCCCTTTCCATAGAATCTCAATGAGAGGCTTTAGACTTTGAGGTTTGGGGGTTTGAGGGCATTTTTTGGGATGAGGGTTAGGGGGTTTCTTAATCCTTTCAAGGGTGCACCAGGGGTCTCGGGTGAGGCTGAGGGGGTACAGAGGGGTGCGTGAGGACATTGACCCCTCAGTCCACCACAGTAATAGAAACAGGCTTCTAAGGCAGTTATCCCACGTTCCCACTTCTGGCACCAATGATCATGCAGCCTACGTTTTGTGTGTGTGTGTGTGTGTGTGTGTGTGTGTGTGTGGTGTGTGTGTGTGTGTGTGTGTGTGTGTGTGTGTGTGCATGCGTGCATGCGTTAATGTGTGTGTGTGTGTGTGTGGCCTACGGGATCCCACTTCTGGCACCAGTGTGCGTGCAGCTGCAGGGTAGAAAGCAAAGAACAGAACAGAACAGAATACTAATAACACAGTCCAGTGGTGGCTGGTGTGGTTAGCTATAGACCAGAGCCCTGAGATCCCTATAGACCTGCCAATAAGAAATCAGAGAGTGGGAAGACTATGACAGACCTTATTATCTATTGAGACTATCTATTGAGACCTTATCTATTGAGACCTTATTATCTATTGAGACTATCTATTGAGACCTTATCTATTGAGACCTTATTATCTATTGAGACTATCTATTGAGACCTTATCTATTGAGACTATCTATTGAGGCCTTATTATCTATTGAGACTATCTATTGAGACCTTATTATCTATTGAGACCTTATTATCTATTGAGGCTATATATTGAGGCCTTATTATCTATTGAGACTATCTATTGAGGCCTTATTATCTATTGAGACCTTATTATCTATTGATACTATCTATTGAGACCTTATTATCTATTGAGACCTTATTATCTATTGAGACCATATTATCTACTGAGACTATCTATTGAGACCTTATTATCCATTGAGACCTTATTATCTATTGAGACCTTATTATCTATTGAGAACTTATTATCTATTGAGACCTTATTATCTATTGAGACTTTATTATCTATTGATACTATCTATTGAGACCTTATTATCTATTGAGACTATCTATTGAGACCTTATTATCTACTGAGACTATCTATTGAGACCTTATTATCTATTGAGACTTTATTATCTATTGAGACTATCTATTGAGACCTTATTATCTATTGCGACCTTATTATCTATTGAGCTTCACCCGACAATAGAAAGCTAAATGTCAACAATAGAACGTTTTAATGTCTTTCATGAAGAATGTCTTCTTTTCATGCCTTCGTGCTTCTATAGACGTCTATGACTACATGAGTTTGTAAAATGTGTTTTTATCATCGAGTGTCTGACTGTGCCCGGGTGCTCTCTTCTAACAGTCATTTTGCTTGGTCATTTTTGATGTACTCACTATCTCTTCTCTCTTTCGTGTTCCTCCAGCTGTCTGGATCACTGAAGAGGAGGCTGACTGCGACTGAGGGGGCCCACCAGGGGGGCTTACGGCAGGGCCAAGGGCCCGGTAACGGCCCTGGTCTGGGTCTGAACGGTACCTCCGACGGTTCCTCCATGACCCAGGGGCCCGGGGGGCCCACCAAGCGTCTCTGCCTGGAGGATGTGACCCTCGCCATGGGTACCAGCTTCCAGCAGAGCTCTTACTCTGGAGGACCCAGTCCTGGAGGTCATGGAGGTCCTGGAAGTCAGGGGTCACTTGAAGGTAACAGGCTGGGGAATGGGAACAACGGGCTAGGGTCACCCTACTCCATGCCCCCTAAGGCGAGTCCTGGGTCTGGTGGGCCTGGAAGTGTTGGTGGAGGAGGACAATTTCACCCCAATGGAAGCTCCTCATCGGCCCCATCGGTTGAGCAGGAGCTCCAGGATATTCTGGATGAGTTGACCAAGAACCCAGATCCTTCTCTGCAGGAGTTGGATCTGGACAAGATACTGGGGAATAAAGAGGAGCAGAATCAAGGATCAGGGCCGGGGTACATCCACCCACATTCGCCCAAACGCTCCCCCCAGAGACCCACATCTCACCTGGAGAGCCACCTCACCCACTCCCCAGGCTTTCCACAGGCAGGGTCTCCCCAAGTAGGCCCGAGTCTGGCCGGAGCACCCTACTCCATCCCCCACCCCTCCAAACCCGTTCCCTCGCCTCTCTCGGCTTCACCACACCATTCATCTTCCTCTTCATCCCAGAACCAAGCACGTTCTCCGATGTTATCCGCCGCCCTCTCCTCTCGACCCGGGTCTACTTGGCACGAAGTATCGCGAGCTCAACAGCTCCAGCAGATGGCGTCCAACTCCAACAAACACCTTTCCTCCAACACCCCTATCCCCCAGAACCAGACCCAGAATCAACCCCAGACCCAGGCCTCTATGCCTCCTCTATCCCAGCAAGGCTCACCCTGGGGTGGACAGAAACTCCCCAACTCCTCCCCGCTCCACCAACAACCATTCAGCCCGGCTGGAAGCATTCAAAGCCCCCAGGGTTCAATGTCGATCTCCATCCTGGCTCCAGCTGCGTCCGCAGGGCCTTCACCACCCTACCGCCCAGATAAGCTAGGCAGTCCGGCTCTCGCCCAACCCCCCTTTAGCCCACAGAGTACCCTTCTACCTTTAGGAAACACCAGCACATCCAGCACTTCATCCAACATCCAGGGGTCACAAGCCAACTACATGCCCAGTGGAGGTGCACCAACATCAGGCGCCACAAGGCCATCGCCCCCCTACCGAACCGAGAAGCCTCACCAAAGCCCGGCGCTCCAGTCCCAGCATCAACCTCAACCCCAGAACCAACCCCTACCCCTACCCCAAACCCAACAACCACATCCATACAGCACCCAGAATGGGTCAGGACCCAACAACAACATGTCGAGTCAGCTTTACAAAGCCATGACGGCGGGTCAACCCAGCAGCCTCAAGCTACTCATGCAACAACAACATCAACATCAACAACAACAACAGCAACATTCAAACACACAACAGCTACAGACGAACGCCCAACTGGGCCAACACCCGTCCATGTCCAAACCATGTGGTGGTGGAGTCCCGCACCAGGAACCCTCATATTCCTTCACCAACACCAAGCCCCTCCGCCATTTTGACCTGGACCCCCAGCAGAAGATGGGAGGAGGGGGTGGACCCCCTATGGGCCCAGGGCAGGGTGGACCCCCCAACCCCATGGCTGGTTACCGTGGAATGCAGCATGGTGGTGCAGCCGGAACACCAGCGTCAGTAGCAGCGAACCATGCCCATCTATTGCAACAGAGGATGCAGCAGAGAGCAGCAATGCAGCAGGCCGCAGCAGGAATCATGGGGCCACAACACTGTAGAGAGGTGAGTCATGATTGGTAGATTTTACTTCCTGGTTGCAGTATGTAGAGTGATGATTGGATTGTTATATTTTCTGGTTGCAGTATTTATTGGGGTGCAAAAGTTGTCAGTAGTGCCTCTTTATTTAAACTTTTAGCAGTGGCAGAGTATTCATTTTGGTTCCAGTACACTCTGAGGTCATGTCTGTGTTGGGTTACTGCTTTAGTTGTCTTTTTGTTCAGGGAACTTAATGCTGTGTATTGTTGTACTTTTATATTGAAGTTTTTCTCAGGGCCTGTCGCAAATGTTTTCCTCTCCAGTCTTTTTTGTGGTGATTATCTACACTACCCGTTGAAAGTTTTAGAACACCTACTCGTTCAAGGATTTTTCTTAATTCTTACTATTTTCTACATTGTAGAATAATAGTGAGGTCATCAAAACTATGAAATAACACATATGGAATCATGTAGTAACCAAAAAAGTGTTAAACAAATTCAAAATATATTTAATATTTGAGATTCTTCAAATAGCCACCCTTTGCCTTGACGACAGCTTTGCACACTCTTGGCATTCTCTCAACCAGCTTCATGAAGTAGTCACCTGGAATACATTTCAATTAATAGGTGTGCCTTCTTAAAAGTTAATTTGTGTAATTTCTTTCCTTCTTAATGTGTTTCAGTTGTGTGTGGAGGGATGAGCAGTTGTGTTGTGACAAGGTAGGGGGGTATACAGAAGATAGCCGTATTTGGTAAAAGACCAAGTACATATTATGGAAAGAACAGCTCAAATAAGCAAAGAGAAACGACAGTCCATCATTACTTTAAGACATGAAGGTCAGTCAATACGGAAAATTTCAAGAACTTTGAAAGTTTCTTCAAGTGCAGTCGCAAAAACCATCAGACGCTATGATGAAATTGGCCCTCGTGAGGACCGCCACGGGAATGGAAGACCCAGAGTTACCTCTGCTGCAGAGGATAAGTTCATTAGAGTTACCAGCCTCAGAAATTGCAGCCCAAATAAATGCTTCACAGAGTTCAAGTAACAGACACATCTCAACATCAACTGTTCAGAGGAGACTGTGTGAATCAGGCCTTCATGGTCGAATTGCTGCAAAAAAAACACTACTAAAGGACACCAATAAGAAGAGACTTGCTTGGGCAAGAAACACGAGCAATGGACATTAGACTGGTGGAAATCTGTCCTTTGGTCTGATAAGTCCAAATTGGAGATTTTTGGAACCAACCAACACCGGTGTGGGTGAACGGATGATCTCTGCATGTATATTTCCCACCGTAAAGCATGGAGGAGGAGGTGTTATGGTGTGGGGGTGCTTTGCTGGTGACACTGTCTGTGATTTATTTAGAATTCAAGGCACACTTAACCGGCATGGCTACCACAGCATTCTGCAGCGATACTCCATCCCATCTGGTTTGCGCTTACTGGGACTATCATTTGTTTTTCAACAGGACAATGACCCAACACACCTCCAGGATGTGTAAGGGCTATTTTACCAAGAGGAGAGTGATGGAGTGCTGCATCAGATGACCTGGCCTCCACAATCACCGACCTCAAACAAATTGAGATGGTTTGGGATGAGTCGAACCGTAGAGTGAAGGAAAAGCAGCGAACAAGTGCTCAGCATATGTGGGAACTCTTCAAGACTGTTGGAAAAGCATTCCAGGTCGAGAGAATGCCAAGAGTGTGCGAAGCTGTCAACTAGGCAAAGAGTGGCTATTTGAAGAACCTCAAATATAAAATATATTTTGATTTGTTTAAAACTTTTTGGGTTACTACATGATTCCATGTGTTATTTCATAGTTTTGATGTTTTCACTATTATTCTACAATGTAGAAAATAGTAAACATAAAGAAAAACCCTTGAATGAGTAGGTGTTCTAAAACTTTTGACCGGTAGTGTACGTGTGGTCCGGAGGAAATTGGATGTTAGTGTGGAACTGTTGTGCTCGACTTAGACGGTCTGTTTCTGCTGCTTTGGACTGACTTACTTGTTTAGGCCTGGAGAGAATTTACTGAGAAAAGGCTACAAGAACTGTAGCCTTGTTCGTGTGATGTGGTATTCCATCATGAAGTGTTGCTGTCTGCAGCATTTGGAGTTCAGCAAAAAGGGGCAAGGTTATAGAGGACAGGATAAGGGGAGAGAGAGGCAGAGGAGAGGGAGAGTGCAATGGAGAGCACAGGAGAGGTGGGGAGTAGTTGTGTAGGGGGGCAGAAGAGGGGGGCTACGTAGAGGGGGGGCCCCCCCTGCTGTTTTTCAAAGGGGGAAGGAGGGAGAAGTCAGTGTGTGTGTGGAGGGATGGGGGGCTGTGTTAGATTAATTATGTAGAAGACAGAAGGGAACAGGGAGTGGAGGAATCTCTTCCTTTGTGTGGCAGTACCTTAAACCAAATGGCACCCTATTCACTATATAGTGCAGTGCTTTTGACCAAGGGCTGGTGAAAAGTAGTGCACTATACACTAATTAAAAGTCAACACAGTCATAAATATCTATTTCATGTATTTAATGTACATGCAGTGGTTAGGAGGGCCCCATTCCAAGTTCCATACTTACTTACTGTAAAGTCGCAATTCCGCATCTGCTACATCTACCCTAATATACTTCCTGGTTGTAAAATGGGAGAGAAGTGTTTAAAAAGTGTTACAGCGAATAAACAATCTAAACACTGTGACATGTCTTCATTGAAATTCAAAATCCCTTAAAAAGTGTTTGAGGAAAAGTGTGTAGTTGTGTGTTCAGAGCCTACACGCTTGCTTTTACAGTGTATCGGAGGATGGTTTTGGAGGGAGGTGTTTTTTAGGAGGTGTGTGTGTTCGGGGCTTATTAACTGAGGGGCCCCTTTAGAGCTTACTCACTCCTTCCGAGAGGCCAACCCTTCCCCCTCCCACTCATCCCCCTCTCCCTCCTTCCCTCTTATCCCCTCTTTTCTAAAATTCATTATCCTTTATTGGAGTGCGTGCTGAAAGAGTGCTACTGGGCAGAGAAGGGGGAGGAGAGAGAGAGAGAGAGAGACAGAGAGAGGGGGGGGTAGGAGCTTCAAACACACCGCGCTCTCTCTGCCTCAAAGATTCTGCTTGCTGCTGCAGGAGAGAATGCTGCCGCGGCAATTTGAAACCCAATCTAAAGACACACACACACCACACACCACAGAAACACACACTAATGTACACGTGTATGCACGCACGTGCACACACACACACACACACACACACACACACACACACACACACACACACACACACACACACACACACACACACACACACACACACACACACACAATGTAAATAAGTGTGCACACACAGCATTCACATTTGTCTTAAGCAGCACTCACAAATACACACTAAAACACAATTTAAACATCCCCTGTACACACAATATACACATAACACACACATTCTAAAAAAGATACACCGCAAGGCATTGTTCAGGCAATGAGCACTCCCACATGACAGAAAACATATTAAGCACTCAATCATCCACACTTACGTGTAGCGCACGCACGCACACACACACACACACACACACACACACACACGCACACACACACACACGCGCGCGCACACCGAGTGCAGTTTTCTCAAGCCCAGTTCTGTCGTGTGAACTCAAGGCAGGGTTTTCCTGGCAATGGCAGCTTTTTCGTATTTGTTGACTCAAGTGGGGTTCCCCTCCCTAACCTTCCCTCCCACACACACACACACACACACACACACACACACACACACACACACACACACACACACACACACACACACACACACACACACACACACACACTTCTATGGAAAGGCCTCTCTCCCTCTCTCTTGTCTCTCGCCAACAAAGTCTCACTATCTGACACATTCTGACTTCAGTATGAGTTTTTCTGGTTAAGTTTAGGTATTAATTACAATTAGTTAACTTAAGGGTTAACGATTGGGATAGGGTTAAAACAGAAACAACTCGATGGTTAAGTTTAGGCATTCATTATGCCCATCCACAGCGCCTTAGAAAGCCGAGAGCCTACTTGATGGTAGTAGCGCACACCAATGCCCCTAGTGGCCGGTGTTGAAGGCATCTCCCGGCGTCTTGGGGCCCTGGGTGAACCTCAAATACGGCATTGGATCTTGTATGACCTGGCTGCTCTCTCTCTCCTTCTCTCTCTCTCGTTCCCTCTCTCTCCCTTCTCTCTCTCTCCCTTCTCTCTCTCTCGTTCCCTCTCTCTCCCTTCTCTCTCTCTCCCTTCTCTCTCTCTCATTCCCTCTCTCTCCTTCTCTCTCTCTCCCTTCTCTCTCTCTCGTTCCCTCTCTCTCCCTTCTCTCTCTCGTTCCCTCTCTCTCCCTTCTCTCTCTCTCCCTTCTCTCTCTCTCGTTCCCTCTCTCTCCCTTCTCTCTCTCTCCCTTCTCTCTCTCTCTCATTCCCTCTCTCTCCTTCTCTCTCTCTCCCTTCTCTCTCTCTCGTTCCCTCTCTCTCCCTTCTCTCTCTCGTTCCCTCTCTCTCCCTTCTCTCGCTCTCCCTTCTCTCTCTCTCGTTCCCTCTCTCTCCCTTCTCTCTCTCTCCCTTCTCTCTCTCTCGTTCCCTCTCTCTCCCTTCTCTCTCTCTCCTTCTCTCTCTCTCCCTTCTCTCTCTCTCGTTCCCTCTCTCTCCCTTCTCTCTCTCGTTCCCTCTCTCTCCCTTCTCTCTCTGTCTCTCTCTACAGCTCTCTCTCTATCTCTCTACACCTCGCTCTCTTTCTCTCTTTCTCTGTCCACCTACACAAGCTGAAGTGCATTTCAAGGGGAGTTCCTTGCACTGAGTGTCTCTTCCGTTTTCTCTCTTTCACTCTTCCTCTTGCTTCCTTCACTCACTCTCTCTTTCTGCATTCTGTCTCGCTCCCTTTCTCTCTCTCTCCCTCTGTCTTTCACTTCCTCTCTTCCTCCCTCTCTCCCTGTTGACTATTCTTCTTTCTCTGACTTGTGGTTTAGAGCTGTGCAGCTGTGAGCAGGGAGAAACACACACACACTCACCCACACACAGGGGGAAAAAATGCGTATTAAGGCCTGCTGTGTGCTCATACTGTTGTAAGTTTTTCTATGTGAGCAGGTGTGTGTGTGTGTGTGTGTGTGTGTGTGCGTGTGTGTGTGTGTGTGTGTGTGTGTGCGTGTGTGTGTGTGTGTGTGTGTGTGTGTGTGGTGTGTGTGTGTGTGTGTGTGTGTGTGTGTGTGTGTGTGTGGTAACACAGGTGAACTGTGTTGAGTTCGGTGGTGGTTGACGACACACCAGACAGAGTGTGTGTTTAAGTGTGGACGTTCATCCATAAAACGTTGAATTTCGAAGGGAAATGATGAGATCTTGTGTGTGTGTATATATATATCCACATACATACACACACACACACACACACACACACACACACACACACACACACACCGTATGTACGAACTTATCAAATCTCCTTGACCTGAGATAGTCACAACCTCCCTCCTCCTCCTCCTCCTTTTCACCCCCTCCTCTCTTCTCCTCTCCCACACTCTCTCCATCTCTCTCTCTGTTTGTCCTACCTCCAAGGCTGACAGCCATTTTGCACTGTTTTCGCTATGGCTGTATTCATCAATCTAGCAAGAAGACAATGTTTTGAATAATGTAGAAAACTATAGCCTTTGGCTTTCACCTGGAATTGTTTATTTATGTCTGAGAAATGTAATCCACCCATATGATCTAGTACATAATAAAATGACCACTTTGTTACAATACATGTATGTCAATAATAATGTTATACATTTTATATTAAACTGTGTAATGTGCAAAAATATTCAAGTAAAATGTTTCATCGACTTAACATGATGAACAGAAATGACATTTACTCTCAAGGGTCTCCAAAAAGAACTATCTGAAAGCCACGCCCCTAATAGGCCACGCCTCCTGGAAATATCCTATGGATTACATTAAAAAAGACCCAGCTGCTGGGTCAAACCAGCATGAAAGTGAATAAAAATCCAACTGATGGTTAAATTAACCCATGTTTGGGTAATCCAAACAACCCAACTGTTTGGGTCAAAATAACCCAGTGTGTGTTCTGTCCAATATTTACCCAGCGCTTGGTTACCAAACAACCCAAGAATTGTTTAGAGTGTAGCAGTCTTGTGTTTGAGACCACCTAAAGTGAGACCGATTCAAGACCAAGACCGGAGGGGTGGCGAGACCGAGTCAAGACCGAGACCGGGAGGGGGACAAGGGGTTCCGAGACCGTGTCAAGACCCGAGACCAGAAAAATGCGAGTCCAATTCAAGACCATGATTGTCATTTTGTCAAATCACCATCATAATAAGAGTTAAAAATATCCCGAAACAGAACAACAGAACAACATATGGATTCTTCAGACATTAAAAAAAATAAAAATGCATGCTTAAGGGAAAATAGAGCCACTCTACAAATTATTACTAACCCAAACATAGTGGGGAACAATCAGCCTTCTACACCTTCAGAGAAGGGCTAAGGATTTATAAAATATTAATGATAATAATATAATTATTTTCAATGATGTTTTGATTTAATCTCTTCCGTTTCTGTTGGAAAGGAAAAGGAAAACGCTGAAGAAGAAAAAAGTTCCAATCAGGATTTTTCTTTGTTGGTCTCTGGGGAGATAAATCTAGCTTTAGATAAAGGCATCTGTCATTCAACTGTATTAGGGTAAAATTTTGGAGTGACAGTGGAATCAACCAATAACATTTTCACTTAATGGGTGGGACCATTTTTACAAAAACGTATGGGATCTTCTGCCTTCTTGAAGCGATCAGTAGTTTTCCGACGGTCTAGCAAGCTAGCTTTTGTTGTTGGCTAGTTTGTAGCGGCTGCAGCAGGTGTTATCAGAAGAGGATGTTGCTAATTTGTTAGCTTCTCCCTTTTCAAGATTGATTTTCAAATGATCATCTGGTGAGTGGAACTGTGTTTTGTATTGCAGCACGCTTGCTGTTGTTAGCCATCTCTTTGAAAATAACTTAGGCGTGTGAAACATTTTTGAATTTAAAATTGAACTGACAGCATTTTAGCAACATGAAATCTTTGAAAAATCTGTTCATATACACCCCCAGGAAGTATAGGAGACTTAGATAAGGCAGTTAACCCACTGATCCTAGGCCGTCATTGAAAATAAGAATTTGTTCTTAACTGACTTGCCTAGTTAAATAAAAGGTAAAATACAATAAAAAAAAATTATAAAAAAAATACTAAGGCATTTGTGAAAGTTCTATAGCAATATGGGAAAGCGGCCGTGAGTTTACAATTAAAGACACTGCAGAAAATAGAACCAAATAAAAACATCTGTCTTGTCCAGGACCGGAGTCTACGCAGACAGGTGCTCTGTTGTCAATCAGACCTACAGTAGGCCCTTACACAAACAAGCCATTTGCCAATAGTGCCTGCCATCATTCACTTTGAACGACTTTAGGTCATTCGAACACATTCACCAAAAGCCACAAAATACTTCTGAATGTATTTCTGCAAATATGTAAACGCCACGGGAATCCTCTTACATTTGGGAACTTTACAGTCTTATTGATCAAACAACCATGAAAAGATAGGCTCTCTCTCCCTCTGTTATGCATATCAACAACAACAAATGAGAGAACACCTCACTCTGACCATTTTACTCGCCGTAGCAGAGCTGGTTAGGTTGTTTACATGTTATCTAGAGCGTACTTGACTGACTATTACTTTTTTTGTCTGTGTTTACTGACACCGGTCATATTCAGCGGGTGTTGCGCGTTTGTAAATTCATGAGTTGTTCAGAATTTGCCAACGCAAGAGATATGCTAACTGGATAACAGTCGTTCAAGTTCTTTTTAGCTATCTCTAGCTGTGTATAGCCACTGAAAAACGATATGAGGGGAAAAAGTCACCCACAACTCCAATGGCATGACATGACATCCTCCTAGCAGCTAGCTAGCTACCTAGCTAACGTTAAGCTCCATGTTTTTAGCTTGTTACAAAAATAGATACGCTAGCCTATTTTCCACATTGTGGCTGACTTGTGATTATTTCCCGTGCTAGTTTGATTGTATTGACATTCCCAGCCTTAGTTACATTTGTCTGTTTTTGTACAGAATATTGAGTCATGGAAACTGAAACAGTGCATCTTGAACGGAGGCAGCAAACAATGTACCAGGACAGCTGTGATTTACAACCTGATAGCAATATTTTTGGGACTATCAAGAAGTGTATTGGTGAATTATATAAATCTATTCTGCCAGCAATGCCTTATTGTACGCCATGGTGAAGCGTGTTTATGCGTTGACTGAATGGAAGCTGATAATTCTGAGTTTTTTTACTCTGCTGGTCACGGCTGGTCTCGGGAAGAAATTACGAGTCCTCACTGTCAAGACCGAGTACAAATGTATCTGACACCGAGACAACACCGAGACACTCAATATGTGGCCTTGAGACCAAACTCGAGACCGGTCTCGTAGTACTATAACACTGGAGTGTAGCCTAGTAGTAGTAGTAGTAGTAGTAGTAGTAGTAGTAGTAGTAGTAGTAGTAGTAGTCATATTCATAATCATTGTCATACAGTAGTAGTAGTCATAGTCATAATCATTGTCATACAGTAGTAGTAGTAGTAGTAGTGGGCATATTCATAATCATTGTCATAGAGTAGTAGTAGTAGTAGTAGTAGTAGTAATATTCATAATCATTGTCATACAGTAGTAGTAGTAGTAGTAGTCATATTCATAATCATTGTCATACAGTAGTAGTAGTAGTAGTAGTGCATAATCATTGTCATACAGTAGTAGTAGTAGTAGTAGTAGTAGTAGTAGTAGTAGTAGTAGTCGTATTCATAATCATTGTCATACAGTAGTAGTAGTAGTAGTAGTAGTAGTCATAATCATTGTCATACAGTAGTAGTAGTAGTAGTAGTAGTAGTCATAATCATTGTCATACAGTAGTAGTAGTAGTAGTAGTAGTAGTAGTAGTAGTAGTAGTAGTAGTCGTATTCATAATCATTGTCATACAGTAGTAGTAGTAGTAGTAGTCGTATTCATAATCATTGTAAAACAGTAGTAGTCGTATTCATAATCATTGTCATACAGTAGTAGTATAGAGTACTTAGTGTTGTCAACACTCTAGATCAGGGCCTAATATTTATAAACAGTTTATAATCAGATCTTCAATATTAAACTATTAATGAAGAGAGAGTTTAGTCTCAACAAGCACTAACAATAGCAGTCGTAAACACACACACTCACTCACACACATGATAGAGATGTATTTATAGCCATAGTAGTATTTAGTACTTAATTACATTGCTGAATAATGTCCTGTTATACAAACAGGTGTGTGCGTGTGTGTGTCTGCATGTGTGTGTGCGTGCGAGGGGAGAGACAGAGACAGACAGTACGGAGTCAGACAGTCTTGGCGACTGGATTCTGGGAGCAGAGGAGTGGGGGCTTACACACACACACACACACACACACACAGAGACATACACACACACACACACAGAGACACTCACACACACACACACACACACACACACACACACACACACACACACACACACACACACACACACACACACACACACACACAGAGAGACATACACACGCTAAGGCAGACCTCAAACTCACACACAGTCTCTGGCAGAACGGCACTATTTGCAGACAAACACCCACCTTCAGTTGTACACAAACAGAGACACATTGACTAATACCAACACACAGGCGTTGCCACTGGCAGGCGTTGCTCTTCAAGATGTTGAAGGCAGACTTTGTGTTGTCAACAACAAGATCTCATGGTTTTACCAATTTGACTTCAGATTCGGATGTTTATCCATGTCAAATTTAGACATTTCTCCAAGGGTCACATTTCAAAGTGTTTTTGACGTCCTGGGTTGTTTACAAGTCACAGGTAAGTCTCAAGTCTTAGCACTCAAGTCCCAATTCAAGTCCCAAGTCAAGACAGGCAAGTGTCAAGTCTCAAGTCCTAAACTTTGAGTTTCGAGTCCTAAACAAGTCATAATGTGCTCTTCACCAAATGTAATACCATTTCATATTTTTAACAAGAGTAATAGTTAGTATATTACATTTACGCAAATCATGGATGTCTTTAAAAATATCTATATATTTATTACTTTCCAAATAAACGTTATATTTCCATGGAAATACATGGGTAGCCATGTGATCGACTATTGAGGATCGCTATGGGGTGCAATCGGGCGATGTAGGCTTGTACACAATCGCCCAACCTTACACACACACACACACACACTCTCTCTGTGTGGTTACAGTAGGCTAACATATGTCAATGGCTTTAGGAACAGCAGTAACATCAGGCAGGATTTAGGCTACCAACTGAATAGCCAGTTGTAGCTCAATCTCGGGTGCAATGATTACGTTCCCGCGCTGACTGACTGTGTGGAGGCTCATTGATTTAACGTTAGCCTACATGATACACTAGTAAAGTAATAAAATATATAGCTGTCGGCTATATTAGCCACGACTTGCCGCTCTTTGTGCAGCTTCAAATGTCAAACAAAGTTGGAAATTGTTACGCCTCCCTCTGTAATTTTCTTCCCGCATGTTTTGCAAGTTGCAAACCGTTTTTTGTTGATACAGCGTCGTCTTTATATCCGAAAATAATAATTTTGGGTATCATCTGTCCAAGGGCTCCATCTGAATTCACCCGCCGACGTTCCTCTGCACTGCCACGCACAACTTTTTCTCAGCTGGCACAATTTGATTGGCTGCTGTCCTATTCAAACTGTAATCCGTTAAATGAAGAGTTGATGCGCTGCACACTTTTTTTTAATAGCATCATTTTTTATATTTGGGCTTGGGGAGGGTATCAAGTCAGGTCGAGTCATAAGGCTCAAGTCCAAGTCAAGTCACGAGTCATTGGTGTTAAAGTCAAAGTCGAGTTGCAAGTCATCATAGTCATGTGAGTCATGTGTCATGTGACTCAAGTCCACACCTCTGACTCCTCCTGCTCAGCATCGTTCTGTTTCTCCAAACATCACAATTCGAAGTTAAGGGTTAAAACATTAAAGAGCGACTGCCCCTAAAAACCAACTAATCCCTTTCAAAACGGACAATGTGTCGTCGAAAGGAGTCAGAAGCATCTATTTTAGTGTCAAAATGTAAATGGGAACATTTTGGTCATGAAGTCTGTCTCGTCTAAAACGGAGTTTGGAACCGTGCATCACAACGAATTAATGAAGGTTGGGTTTGGATTACAATTATGTCAACAAATCGTTCCCTCCTTTGCCACGCTCCACGTGCAAATCGCTCCCTCCGCCCACTTCACATCCCTTTGTTGAATGGGGCTACGTTGTTTCATCACACCCAACGAGTTCAAAGGTCACAGCTGTTTGAGACTGAAAAGCTCTAGCTATACTCACACACACACACACTATAGAGATAGTTCTGTTTGACAATGTAATTTATAGCCATACTAGTATTTAGTAGTTAAACACATTGCTGAATAATGTCCTGTTTGTGAAATACAGATATTGAGATACAAACAAGTGTGTGTGTGTGTGTGTGTGTGTGTGTGTGTGTGTGTGTGTGTGTGTGTGTGTGTGTGTGTGTGAGGGGGAGGAGAGGGAGAGACAGACAGTACGGAGTCAGACAGTCTTGGCGACTGGATTCTGAGAGCAGAGGAGTAGGGGCTTACACACACAGAGACACACACACACCGAGGCAGACCTCAAACTCACACACAGTCTCTGGCAGAACGGCACTATTTGCAGACAAACACCCACCTTCAGTTGTACACAAACAGAGCCACATTGACTAATACCAACACACACTCGCACTCGCACACGCACTCACACAACACACACACAATGTAGTGTTTAGCGGATGCAGGCGTTGTTCTTCAGGATGTTGAAGGCAGACTTTGTGTTATTAGCAACAAGATCTCACTGTTTTACCAATTTGACTAAAGATTCTGATGTTTACCCACGTTTCTCTTAACATCAAATTTCAAAGTTGCTCCAAACGTCAAATTTCACTGGGTTTTTGACACCCTGGGTTGACTCCTGTTCAGCATCATTCTGTTTCTCCAAACGTCAAATTTCACTGGGTTTTTGACACCCTGGGTTGACTCCTGTTCAGCATCATTCTGTTTCTCCAAACGTCAAATTTCACTGGGTTTTTGACACCCTGGGTTGACTCCTGTTCAGCATCATTCTGTTTCTCCAAACGTCAAATTTCGAAGTTAAGGGTTAAGGCTTTGGATAGGGTTAAAACATTAAAGAGCGACTGCCCCTAAATAGCAACTTATCCCTTTTAAAAACGGCCTATGTCACATCGATATGAGTCAGAAGCATCTATTGTAGTGTCAAAATGTACTACAATGTGTAAATAGGATAATTTTGGTCATAAAGTCAGGCTTGTCTAAAATGGAGTTTGGAAGTATGTCACAACGAGTAAATCATGCCCCCTTTTGCCAAGCTCCATGTGCAAATCGCCGCTCCGGCCACTTCACATACCTTCATTGAATGGATACGTTGTTTCATAGCCCCCAACACTTTCAAAGGTCACAGCCATTCGAGACTGAAAAGCCCAAGCTATACAGATTGACCAACTATGATTAGCATGGCCTGCCAAGGGACCCTACCTTGCGCAATAGTTGGTTGGAGTTTGTTGGTCCCCAGTTGTGGTGAGTATACCGCTGGTTATGTATCTGGTTACGTATATTTTGATAATCATTATCATTATATAGCTAGCATAGCTGATGTTCGCTAGCTAGCTACCTAACTAGCTAGCTAGCTGGCTAACGTCAGCCTACCTCAATACCACTCGGATTTGGCTTAGAGTAGTTTAGACGAAGCAGTCACATTAGCCTCCGAGGTGCAACCCATGTCTAGGGCACAAATAAATATTGGATGCAGCTACGGTGGTAATAGCTGACTCATGTCTGACTATAACAGTGTACTAACTAGCGGCAACAAACTCAAACCAACCCAGGGCCATAGCAAAACATGTCACAGTTGGTTGCATAGTGTTACGGCATCACCGTCCTGAATCTAATCCAATATGGAGCCAGTCAGTCTCCATATGGAAAGCATAGAATCAGCTTCCAAACGAGATTGTTACTTCTCGAGGTATGTTTGCAACTGAGGGATGATGACAATCGTTGACCCTGTCTTTCCGTTAAACAAAGTGCACAGTTGGGTGCCAGCCAGATTCCCCTGTCATGAATGGACCTACCAGAAGAAGCAAAGGTGGGTATCATAACATGTCCAGCAATGTGATTGCAATGGTTTAGCAACCTCCAAAAAGTATTTCACTGTTCACTTGCTATTTTCACAACTTGTCAGCCAAGCTCAGAATAAAAGTGTGGCATGCGACACAAGCACCCTCCTCCGTTGTCGCCAGTCTCCCTCGGCTCCTATGAAAAGGATATGCCATCATGAGGCCTCTGATAGGGACCCGAATTTCTGCCCTGATGACACAGACGGCTTCATCAACAACGACAGGTAATGTGTGGTATGTGAAATATGAAAAGTTTTGATAAACTAGTAGGCTAATTCCCCAGCCAAGCGAGTACAACTAGTGGAGTCTTTTTGGTTGTGAAGTGCGTTAGCAAAAGGCTTGGCTGTCTGTTATATCACCTTGTCACAGGCCCTCCCAGTCAACGCCACCTCATAAGATTGCCTGCTGCAGTTGTTTGAGAGATTTAAAGCTGAACATGCAGCATAGAAAAGACCGGCAGGGGGTCCCTTATCAGCATCATGCAGACATGCCCTCACTCTGAGCATTCCTATGAATGGAACAGTCAGCCACATGTTGGCAAGTATCCAGCCAGCAGCCTTTGCCTGTCAGTGGCAACAGCTTTCATAGGCTCATCATTTGTACAAATACAGAAGGTAACCCACTTCATTACTTTGATAACCCAATTGTGAAACATACAGTGCATTCGGAACATCCCCTTGACTTTTTCTACATTTTGTTACGTGACAGCCTTATTCTAAAATGTTATTTTTCCTGATCAATCTACAAGCAAAACCCCATAATGACAAAGCAAAAACAGTTTTTTGTGCATTTTTTGCACATTTCTGAAAAATTAAAAGCTGAAATAATACATTTACATAAGTATTCAGACCCTTAACTCAGTACTTTGTTGAAGCACCTTTGGTAGCGATTACAGACTTGAGTCTATGACGCTACAAGTTTGGCACACCTGTATTTGGGGAGTTTCTCCCATTCTTCTCTGCAGATCCTCTCAAGCTCTGTCAGGTTGGATGGGGAGCGTCGTTGCACAGCTATTTTCAGGTCTCTCAAGAGATGTTTGATTGGGTTCAAGTCCGGGCTCTGGCTGGGCCAGCAAATTACATTTAGAGACTTGTCCCGAAGCCACTCCTGTGTTGTCTTGGCTGTGTGCTTAGGGTGTTGTCCTGTTGAAAGGTGAACCTTCACCCCAGTCTGGTTTTCATAAAGGATCTCTCTGTACTTTGCTCCGTTCATCTTTCCCTCGATCCTGACTAGTCTCCCAGTCCCTGCCGCTGAAAAACATCTCCACAGCATGATGCTGCCAGCACCATGCTTCACCGTAGGGATGGTGCCAGGTTTCCTTCAGACGTGATGCTTGGCATTCAGGCCAAAGAGTTCAATCTTGGTTTCATCAGACCAGAGAATATTGTTTCATATGGTCCGAGAGTCTTTCGGTGCCTTTTGGCAAATTCCAAGCAGGCTTGGGCCTTTTACTGAAGAGTGGCTTCCATCTGGCCACTCTACCATACAAGTCTGATTGGTGGAGTGCTGCCGAGATGGCTGTCCTTCTGGGAGGTTCTCCCATCTCCACAGAGGAACTCTGGAGCTCCTTCAGAGTGACCATCGAGTCCTTGGTCACCTCCCTGACCAAGGCCCTTCTCTCCCCGATTGCTCAGTTTGGCCAGGCGGCCAGCTCTGGGAAGAGTCTTGGTGGTTCCAAACTTCTTCCATTTAAGAATGATGGAGGCTACTGTGTTCTTGGAGACCTTCAATGCTGCAGACATTTTTTGGTACCCTTTCCCAGATCTGTGCCTTGACACAATCCTGTCTCTGAGCTCTACGGATAATTCCTTCGACCTGATGGCTTGGTTTTTGCTCTGACATGCACTGTGAACTGTGGGACCTTATATAGACAGGTGTGTGCCTTTCCAAATCATGTCCAATCAATTGCATTTAACACAGGTGGACTCCAATCAAGTTGTAGAAACATCTCAAGGATGATCAATGGAAATAGGATGCACCTGAGCTCAATTTCGGGTCTCATAGCAAAGAGTCTGAATACTTATGTAAATAAGGTCTGAATGTCACGTTCGTCGTAGTAATTGAACCAAGGCGCATCGGGTCGAGTGCTCATCTTAACTTTATTTGTGGACACTTAAATAAACAAAACAAGAAACGAACTAACTAACAGTCTTGCAGGCTAAATACAGTAGTGCTAAGAACAACCTCCCACCATTCCCAAAACAAACATACTCCTAATTATAGGACCTTCAATCAGAGGCAACGGATACACAGCTGCCTCCAATTGAAGGCCCCAATCCCAATACCTAAACATAGAATGAAACACTCTAGAACAGACATAGAAAGATACAATATAGAACAATGACCAAAACCCCGGAATACATAAATCAAACACCCCTCTACATAAACACACACTCAAAACCATATAAAACAAATACCCCCTGCCACGTCCTGACCAAACTATAATAACAAATAACCCCTTTACTGGTCAGGACGTGACACTGAATACTTTCCGAATGCACTGTAAATGATGTCAACAGTGACTGATGTGTGTATTTCTTATCGTATTTTATTTTATTTCACCTTTATTTAACCAGGTAGGCTAGTTGAGAACAAGTTCTCATTTACAACTGCGACCTGGCCAAGATAAAGCAAAGCAGTTCGACACATACAACAACACAGAGTTACACATGGAATAAACAAACATACAGTCAATAATACAGTAGAAAAAGTCTATATACAGTGTGTGCTACTACTACTAATGCTACTTCTACACTAATAACAATACTGCTACTACTACACTAATAACACTACTACTGCTGCTACTACTACTACACTACTACTGCTACTATTACTTCTACTACTATAATACTACAATAGTGCTACTACTATTACTTCTACTACTATAATACTACTACTACTACTACTACTACTACTATAATAGTACTACTACTACACTACTACTACTACTACACTAATAGTACTACTACTACTACACTAATAGTACTACTACTACTACTACTACTACTACTACTACTACTACACTAATAGTACGACTACTACTACTACTACTACTACACTAATAGTACTACCACTAGCTCTACTACTAATACTACTTCTACACTAATAACAATACTGCTACTACTACACTAATAACACTACTGCTGCTACTACTACTACACTACTACTGCTACTATTACTTCTACTACTATAATACTACAATAGTGCTACTACTATTACTTCTACTACTATAATACTACAATAGTGCTACTACTACACGAATAACACTACTGCTACTACTACTATAATACTACTACTACTACACTACTACTATACTACTACACTACTACTATAATACTACTACACTACTACTATAATACTACTACTACTACTACTACACTACTATAATACTACTACTACACTACTACTATAATAGTACTACTACTACACCAATAATACTACTACTACAACTACTACTGCTACACTAATAATACTACTACACTAATAATACTACTACTGCTGCTACTCTAATAACACTACTACACTACTACTATAATACTACTACTACTACTACTACTACTACACTAATAACACTACTACACTACTACTATTATAATACTACTACTACTACTACACTAATAACACTACTGCTACTACTACTATACTACTACTACTACTACACTACTACTATAATATTACTACTACTACACCAATTATACTACTACTACAACTACTACTGCTACACTAATAATACTACTACACTAATAATACTACTACTGCTGCTACTCTAATAACACTACTACACTAATAACACTACTGCTACTACTACTATAATACTACTACTACCACTACTACTATACTATTGCTACTACTGCTACTACTACACTGATAACACTACTGCTACTACTATTACTTCTACTACTACTACTATAATACTACAATAGTGCTACTACTAGGTCCTGTGTGGCTCAGTTGGTAGAGCATGGTGTTTGCAACGCCAGGGTTGTGGGTTCGATTCCCACGGGGGACCAGTACGGGGAAAAAATGTATGAAATATATGTATTCACTACTGTAAGTCGCTCTGGATAAGAGCGTCTGCTAAATGACTAAAATGTAAAAATGTAAATGTATAAGGGAGGTAAGGCAATAAATAGGCTATGGTGGCGAAGTAATTACAATATAGCAATTAAACACTGGAGTGATAGATGTGTAGAAGATGAATGTGCAAGTAGAGATACTGGTGTGCAAAGGAGCAAGATAAATAAATAAATACAGTTTGGGGATGAGGTAGTTGGATGGGCTTTTTACAGATGGGCTATGTACAGGTGCAGTGATCTGTGAGCTGCTCTGACAGCTGGTGCTTAAAGCTAGTGAGGGAGATATCAGTCTCCAGCTTCAGTGATCTTTGCAGTTCGTTCCAGTCATTGGCAGCAGAGAACTGGAAGGAAAGGCGGCCAAAGGAAGAATTGGCTTTGGGGGTGACCAGTGAGATATACCTGCTGCTATGGTGACCAGTGAGCTGAGATAAGGTGGGGCTTTACCTAGCAGAGACTTGTAGATGACCTGGAGCCAGTGGGTTTGGCGACAAGTATGAAGCGAGGGCCAGCCAACGAGAGCGTACAGGTCGCAGTGGTGGGTAGTATATGGGGCTTTGGTGACAAAACAGATGGCACTGTGATAGACTGCATCCAATTTGAACCCTGTGGCACCCCCATAAAGACTGCCAGAGGTCTGGACAACAGGCCCTCCGATTTGACACTCTGAACTCTATCTGATAAGTAGTTGGTGAACCAGGCGAGGCAGTCATTTGAGAAACCAAGACTGTTGAGTCTGCCGATAAGAATGTGGTGATTGACAGAGTCGAAAGCCTTGGCCAGGTCGATGAAGATGGCTGCACAGTACTGTCTTTTATCGCTGGCGGTTATGATATCGTTTAGGACCTTGAGGGTGGCTGAGGTGCACCCATGACCAGCTCTGAAACCAGATTGCATAGCGGAGAAGGTACGGTGGGATTCGAAATGGTGGGTAATCTGTTTGTTAACTTGGCTTTCGAAGACCTTAGAAAGGCAGGGTAGGATAGATATAGGTCTGTAGCAGTTTGGGCCTAGAGTGTCTCCCCCTTTGAAGAGGGGGATGACCGCGGCAGCTTTCCAATTTTTGGGAATCTCAGACGATACGAAAGAGAGGTTGAACAGGCTAGTAATAGGGGTTGCAACAATTTCGGCATATAATTTTAGAAAGTGAGGGTCCAGATTGTCTAGCCCGGCTGATTTGTAGGGGTCCATATTTTGCAGCTGTTTCAGAACATCAGCTATCTAGATTTGGGTGAAGGAGAAATGGGGGAGGCTTGGGCGAGTTGCTGTGGGGGGGTGCAGGGCTGTTGATCGGGGTAGGGGTAGCCAGGTGGAAAGCATGGCCAGCTGTAGAAAAATATGCTTATTGAAATTCTCAATTATAGTGGATTTATCGGTGGTGACAGTGTTTCCTAGCCTCAGTGCAGTGGGCAGCTGGGAGGAGGTGCTCTTATTCTCCATTGACTTTACAGTGTCCCAGAACTTTTTTGAGTTTGTGCTACAGGATGCAAATTACTGCTTGAAAAAGCTAGCATTAGCTTTCCTAACTGCCTGTGTATATTGGTTCCTAACTTCCCTGAAAAGTTGCATATCACGGGGGCTGTTCGATGCTAATGCAGAACGCCACAGGATGTTTTTGTGCTGGTCAAGGGCAGTCAGGTCTGGAGAGAACCAAGGGCTGTATCTGTTCCTGGTTCTACATTTTTTGAATGGGGCATGCTTGTTTAAGATGGTGAGGAAGGCACTTTTAAAGAATAACCAGGCATCCTCTACTGACGGGATGAGGTCAATATCCTTCCAGGATACCCGGGCCAGGTCGATTAGAAAGGCCTGCTCGCTGAAGTGTTTTAGGGAGCGTTTGACAGTGATGAGGGGTGGTCGTTTGACCGCAGACCCATTACGGATGCAGGCAATGAGGCAGTGATCGCTGAGATCTTGTTTGAAAACAGCAGAGGTGTATTTGGAGGGATGATAGGATGATAGGATAGGATAGGATGATATCTATAAGGGTGCCCGTGTTTATGGATTTGGGGTTGTACCTGGTAGGTTCATTGATAATTTGTGCGAGATTGAGGGCATCAAGCTTAGATTGTAGGATGGCCGGGGTGTTAACCTCTCTGGGAACGTGGGACGCTTCCCACCCTAGTCAACAGCCAGTGGAATCGTGTCGCGCGAAATACAAAACCTCATAAATGCTATAACTTCAATTTCTCAAACATATGACTATTTTACACCATTTTATAGATACACCTCTCCTGAATCGAACCACGTTGTCCGATTTCAAAAAGACTTTACAGCAAAAGCAAAACATTAGATTATGTTAGGAGAGTACCCTGCCAAAAAAAATCACACTGCCATTTTCAAAGCAACTAGATGCATCACAAATACCCAAAACACAGCTAAATGCAGCACTAACCTTTGACAATCTTCATCAGATGACACTCCTAGGACATCATGTTACACAATACATGCATTTTTTGTTCGATAAAGTTCATATTTATATATAAAAACAGCATTTTACATCGGCGCGTGATGTTCAGAAAATATTTTCCCTCAAATGCTTCCGGTGAATCAGCGCTACAATTTACAAAATTACTATTCGAAAACATTGTTAAAATGTAATATTGTCATTCAAAGAATTATAGATTAACATCTCGTGAATGCAACCACATTGCCAGATTTAAAAATAACTTTACGGGGAAATCACACTTTGCAATAAACGACGTGGTATGCTCAGAAAAATAGGCTAGGCGATACATGTTAGCGCCATCTTGGAACCATCTAAAATCAAATATACTATTGTAAATATTCCCTTACCTTTGATTATCTTCATCAGAAGGCACTTCCAGGATTCCCAGGTCCACAACAAATGTAGTTTTGTTTGAAAAAGTTAATAATTTATGTCCCAATAGTTCCTTCTTGTTAGCGCATTCCGAAGGCTACTCATAATGTACTGAAGCGCGCGGGACTTGTCGTCACGAATGTGCAAAAAATATATATTTACGTTCGTTCAAATATGTCAAACGTTGTATAACATAAATCTTTAGGGCCTTTTTCAACCAGAGCTTCAATAATATTCAACGGCGGATGATTGCATTGTCTTACTAAACGTTTCGGAACAAAAGGGTTCCCATGGGCGCCCGCGTCACAGTAGTAATAGCCCTCCCTCTGTGACCAACTTCCCAAGCCTCTCTTTGGGTCAGTTTCTACCATAGAAGACTCAAACCACTTGGTAAAGACTGTTGACATCTAGTGGAAGCCTTAGGAAGTGCTAAATGATTAATAAGTCCCTGTGTGTTTCAATGGCAAAGGTTTGAAGTGATTCCACACATCAGATTTCCATTACCTGTTAGGATTTGTCTCAGGGTTTTGACTGCCATATTAGTTCTGTTATACTCACAGACACCATTCAAACAGTTTTAGAAACTTTAGAGTGTTTTCTATCCAAATCTACTAATTATATGTATATTCTAGTTACTGGGCAGGAGTAGTAACCAGATTAAATCGTGTACGTTTTTTATCCGGCCGTGCAAATACTGCCCCCTATCCCCAACAGGTTAAGCATGTCCCAGTTTAGGTCACCTAGCAGCACGAGCTCTAAAGATAGATGGGGGGCAATCAATTCACATATGGTGTCCAGACCACAGCTGGGGGCAGAGGATGGTCTGTAGCAAGCGACAACGGTGAGAGACTTGTTTCTGGAAGGGTGGATTTTTAAAAGTAGAAGCTCGAATTGTTTGGGTACAGACCTGGATAGTAAGATAGAACTCTGCAGGCTATATATAGTTAGGGATGGAAATTTCAGGGTTTTTGGTAGTCTTCTTAAGCCAGGATTTAGACACGGCTAGGACATCCGGGTTGGCGGAGTGTGCCAAAGCAGTGAATAAAACAAACTTAGGGAGGAGGCTTCTAATGTTAACATGCATGAAACCAAGGTTTTTACGGTTACAGAAGTCAGCAAATGAGAGCACCTGGGGAGTAGGAGTGGAGCTAGGCACTGCAGGGCCTTGTTCACAGAAACATGTATGGAGCCAGCACATGAAGACTTGCAAGAGGATGTGATGAATTCCAGACTGACAGACAAGCTTTATGCTGACGTATCTGAATGGAGAGAGACCTGGCACCAAAAAATGATTAGACCCAACTTTTACTTGTATTGTCTTTTTTATTATTCAATTGAATGGTATCAGTCAATATGGGGTTGGATAAACCCTGTGTGTCCTGCACAAGGATCAGGGAACTCCTGTTGTATATGGGACACCACACAGGAAGTTATGACCACTCTGGCATGTTTGCCAAGGTGGCCCCATCACCACCAGACAAAATGCCAATAGGCAGAGTATCTATATCGACTGGGAATGACAATAAAAGATGAAAGGTGCACATTGTTATATTAGCTGAAAACTGCTTCTATGGTATTACTGTATGGAAAGGGTTGTTTATTCTACATGAACCTGTTGCTACATTTGAAAGTTATCAAAACACTTAGTTTTGAATGTCTACTTAAAATCAGCAATTGCATTCTTTTCATATTACTCTGCAGGATCCTGACCTATTCAAACGTCATTTGAGTGCTGTTTTGTTCCATATTGTGTTTTATTGTTTTGTTGCTGTCATCACGGCACCCTTGTGAATGAGACCCTGGTCTCGAATGGGTTTTCCAAACGGATTGGGAAGTAGGTCCCAAAGTCCCCTACCGAACGTTGGAGGTGAGCAGTTGTCCCTCGTGTGGGACACTTACTGATGCTGGTTTCTATTGTTTTCTTTTCATTTCACCCACAATCAACCGAGCCCGTTTTTGTTTTTACATCCATTGTGAATGACAACAGTTCCTCTCTCAATGCGAAAAATCTTTCCAACACTCCCCCTCGATAACCACCGAGCCTCTGTGTGAAATAGAACATTGTCATGCTCTGATCCCATATCTCCACCATTTTGCGATCAGACATGCGCACCGTGGATGTGGTTTGATGTAGTGTACAATTGAAGTTACCTGCTGCAGTATACACTACATCTCCATGTGTATATGGACACCCCTTCAAATGAGTGATTTTGGCTATTTCAGCCACACCCGTTGCTGACAGGTGTATAAAATCGAGCACACAGCGATGCAATCTCCATAGAGAAACATTGGCAGTAGAATGGCCTTACTGAAGAGCTCAGGGGCTTTCAACGTGGCACTGCCATAGGATGCCACCTTTCCAACAAGTCAGTTGTTCACATTTCTGCTCTGCTAGAGCTGGCCCGGGCCAACTGCAAGTGCTGTTATCGTGAAGTGGAATCTCAGCCGCGAAATGGTAGGCCACACAAACTCACAGAACAGGAGTGCCGAGTGCTGAAGCGCAGAGCGCGTATAAATGGTCTGTCCTCGGTTGCAACACTCACTACTGAGTTCCAAACTGCCTCTGGAAGCAACATCAGCACAAGAACTGCTCGCCACAAGCTTCGTGAAAAGGGTTTCCATGGCCGAGCAGCTGCACACAAGCCTAAGATCACCATGCACAATGCCAAGCGTCGGCTGGAGTGGTGTAAAGCTCGTCGACATTGGACTCTGGAGCAGAGGAAACGCTTTCTCTGGAGTGATGATTCACACTTCACCATCTGACAGTCTGACGGACGAATCAGAGTTTGGCAGATGCCAGGAGAACGCTACCTGCCCCAATACATAGTGCCAACTGTAAAGTTTGGAGGAGGAGGAATAATGGTCTGAGGCTGTTTTTCATGGTTCAGGGAAATCTTAACGCTACAGCATACAATGACATTCTAGACGATTCTGTGCATCCAAATTTGTGGCAACAGTTTGGGGAAGGCCCTTTCCTGGTTCAGCATGACAATGCCCCCGTGCACAAAGCGAGGTCCATACAGAAATGGTTTGTCAAGATTGGTGTGGAAGAACTCGACTGGCCTGCACAGAGCCCTGAACTCAACTCCATCGAACACCTTTGGAATGGATTGGAACGCCGACTGCGTGCCAGGGCTAATCGCCTAAAATCAGTGCCCGACCTCACTAATGCTCTTGAGGCTGAATGGAAGCAAGTCCCACCAGCAATGTTCCAACATCTAGTGGAAAGTTTTCCCAGAAGAGTGGAGGCTGTTATAGCAGCAAAGGGGGGAACAACTCCATATTAATGCCCATGGTTTTGGAATGAGATCTTCAACGAGCAGGTGTATCTCCAAGTTATGTGCTCAGCTCTTTTGGCACCAGTTGCTCTCTGTGTATTATGCAATGCGTCCATATGGCAGAGGGAGACACATTCATAACTAGAGTGCAGAGGTCTTCCCGCCATAGATAGAGCCCCATCTGTGCAAAAGCCCACCATTCGATCCCATATGGAATCTGTTTTTCGGCGCTATAGCCACGCTGCACACTGAACATCCCCTGTGCCGTTTCATGCTCGGGAATCATGAGACGGAAAAATATGTCCTCGTGAATAGCATCTCCCGACATGTATAGCGAACAAAGGTCAATGCACGGGCATCTCGGCCCTCACAGCTAACATCCTTTTGGAGAAAGCAAGCTGGGGAGTTTGAGTTGTTCAGTCAGTTTCCTCCTGATTGCTAGCTGACAAAGGTATTGATGTGAGTTTCTGTGCATCTGCCTCCTCACACATTGTTTTCACAATATCAGTTGCAGCCGGTAATATCCAAGTCTCCGCAATAGTCTGTGGTTTCGTAACGTATCGGACCAAGCCATTCGCTATGGGAATGATTCAAGTGCAACAGTCAAGTGCTGCCTTTTCCCATGATCTAAGGGTCCTCTCTGGTTGAATTTTAGATTAGAATAATTCCCACTTAGATTTAGATTAAGAGGAACCACATTACAATGATTTTGGGATGCAAATTCGATATTATAATATATTTAAATTACCAGGATTTTGGGTAGTAGCCGGGTAGTAGTAGTCGTAGTAGTAGCAATAGTAGTAGTCGTATTCATAATCATTGTCATACAGTAGTAGTAGTAGTAGTAGTAGTAGTAGTAGTAGTAGTAATATTCATAATCATTGTCATACAGTAGTAGTAGTAGTAGTAGTAGTAGTAGTAGTAGTAGTAGTAGTAGTAGTAGTCATATTCATAATCATTGTCATACAGTAGTAGTAGTAGTCATATTCATAATCATTGTCATACAGTAGTAGTAGTAGTAGTAGTAGTAGTAGTAGTAGTAGTAGTAGTCATAGTAGTCATAATCATTGTCATACGGTAGTAGTAGTAGTAGTAGTCGTATTCATAATCATTGTCATACAGTAGTAGTAGTAGTCATGTTCATAATCATTGTCTTACAGTAGTAGTTGTAGTAGTCATAATCATTGTCATGTAGTAGTAGTAGTAGTCATAATCATTGTCATACAGTAGTAGTAGTAGTCATAATCATTGTCATACAGTAGTAGTTGTAGTAGTCATAGTAGTCATAATCATTGTCATACAGTAGTAGTAGTAGTAGTAGTAGTCATAATCATTGACATACAGTAGTAGTAGTAGTAGTCATAATCATTGTCATACAGTAGTAGTAGACGTAGTAGTAGTAGTAGTCATATTCATAATCATTGTCATACAGTAGTAGTAGTAGTAGTAGTAGTAGTCATAATCATTGTCATACAGTAGTAGTAGTAGTAGTAGTAGTCGTATTCATAATCATTGTCATACAGTAGTAGTAGTAGTAGTAGTAGTAGTCATATTCATAATCATTGTCATACAGTAGTAGTAGTAGTAGTAGTCATAATCATTGTCATGTAGTAGTAGTAGTAGTAGTAGTAGTAGTAGTAGTAGTAGTAGTAGTAGTAGTCATAATCATTGTCATACAGTAGTAGTAGTCATATTCAGAATCATTGTCATACAGTGGTAGTAGTAGTAGTTGTAGTAGTAGTAGTAGTCATAATCATTGTCATACAGTAGTAGTAGTAGTAGTAGTAGTAGTCATATTCATAATCATTGTCATACAGTAGTAGTAGTAGTAGTGGTAGTCATAGTAGTCATAATCATTGTCATACAGTAGTAGTAGTAGTAGTAGTAGTAGTAGTAGTAGTAGTAGTAGTAGTCATAATCATTGTCATACAGTAGTAGTAGTAGTAGTAGTCATATTCAGAATCATTGTCATACAGTAGTAGTAGTAGTAGTAGTCATAATCATTGTCATACAGTAGTAGTAGTAGTAGTAGTAGTAGTAGTAGTAGTAGTAGTCATATTCATAATCATTGTCATACAGTAGTAGTAGTAGTAGTAGTCATAATCATTGTCATACAGTAGTTGCAGTAGTAGTAGTAGTAGTCATATTCATAATCATTGTCATACAGTAGTAGCAGTAGTAGTAGTAGTAGTAGTAGTAGTAGTAGTAGTAGTAGTAGTAGTAGTAGTAGTATTCATAATCATTGTCATGTAGTAGTAGTAGTAGTAGTAGTAGTAGTAGTAGTCATAATCATTGTCATACAGTAGTAGTAGTAGTCATAATCATTGTCATACAGTAGTAGTAGTAGTAGTAGTAGTAGTCATATTCATAATCATTGTCATACAGTAGTAGTAGTAGTCATGTTCATAATCATTGTCTTACAGTAGTAGTTGTAGTAGTCATAATCATTGTCATGTAGTAGTAGTAGTAGTCATAATCATTGTCATACAGTAGTAGTAGTAGTCATAATCATTGTCATACAGTAGTAGTAGTAGTCATATTCATAATCATTGTCATACAGTAGTAGTAGTAGTAGTCATAATCATTGTCATACAGTAGTAGTAGTAGTAGTAGTAGTAGTCATATTCAGAATCATTGTCATACAGTAGTAGTAGTAGTAGTAGTAGTAGTAGTAGTCATATTCATAATCATTGTCATACAGTAATAGTAGTAGTAGTAGTCATAATCATTGTCATACAGTAGTAGTAGTAGTAGTCATAATCATTGTCATACAGTAGTAGTAGTAGTAGTAGTAGTCATATTCATAATAATTGTCATGTAGTAGTAGTAGGCATAATCATTGTCATACAGTAGTAGTAGTAGTAGTATTCATATTCATAATCATTGGCATGTAGTAGTAGTAGTAGTAGTAGTAGTCATATTCATAATCATTGTCATACAGTAGTAGTAGTAGTAGTCATATTCATAATCATTGTCATACAGTAGTAGTAGTAGTAGTAGTCACAATCATTGTCATGTAGTAGTAGTAGTCATAATCATTGTCATACAGTAGTAGTAGTAGTCATATTCATAATCATTGTCATACAGTAGTAGTAGTAGTAGTAGTAGTAGTAGTAGTAGTAGTAGTCATAATCATTGTCATGTAGTAGTAGTAGTAGTCATAATCATTGTCATGTAGTAGTAGTAGTAGTAGTAGTCATAATCATTGTCATACAGTAGTAGTAGTAGTAGTAGTAGTAGTAGTAGTCATATTCATAATCATTGTCATACAGTAGTAGTAGTAGTAGTAGTAGTAGTAGTAGTAGTAGTAGTCGTCATTGTCATGTAGTAGTAGTAGTAGTAGTAGTAGTCATAATCATTGTCATACAGTAGTAGTAGTAGTCGTATTCATAATCATTGTCATACAGTAGTAGTAGAGAGTACTTAGTGTTGTCAACACTCTAGATTAGGACGTAATGTTTATTAACAGTTTATAATCAGATCTTAAATATTAAACTATTAATGAAGAGAGAGTTTAGTCTCAACAAGCATTAACAATAGCAGTCGTAAACACACACACACATGATAGAGATATTTGACAATACAATGTAGTTTATAGCCATAGTAGTATTTATTATTTAATTACACTGCTGAATAATGTCCTGTTAGTGAATACAGATTGTGTGTGTGTGTGTGTGTGTGTGTGTGTGTGTGTGTGTGTGTGTGTGTGTGTGTGTGCGCGTGTGTGCGCGTGTGCGCCACAGTGGAGAGTCACAGTGCCACCGCAGCCTGATGTAATGGATGTTCTCACCAACAAGATCTCATAGTTTCCCTTCGAAATTCGACATATTATGAATGACGTCGATTTTTTTTAAGCATTAATTCCGCATGGTTCCAGGGTTAAAACAGAAACAACTCAAAGGGTTAAGTTTAGCTATTCATTCTGAGTGGTTAAGGTTAGCGTTATGGTTTGGGGAAGGTTTAAAACAAAATGGTAAAAAAAAATATGCCTCGTTTCCATTAAGTATCATCAAGTACTCTCCCTGCATGGTAGAGAATTGTGAGCTGGTTCTCACACCAGCCCGATCACTAGAAATAGACTTCTGACGTTTGAAAGGTCCTGAGAACGTCAATATATGCCTTCCTTGGCGCTCACAAAACAAAATAAAACTATTGCCCGGCATTGGGCGCGAACTCGTGATGCTCAAAGCCGAAGCGCGATGCTCAAACCACTGCAGTTACGGCAGTTCAC
>NC_138297.1:31417500-31600000 GCF_965601325.2 Salmo salar | reverse complement strand
ACACACACACACACACACACACACACACACTGACACACATACACACGGAAACACTACACACACACATACACTGTTCACGCTTTCTCTCTCTGTAATGACTGTTGTCTAAATTGAGAATGAATAATTAATTGTTTTTAGCCCTTCCTCTAATAGCTTCACACTGGAACAACAGGGACTGAGTGCCTACACACACATAACACACACACACATACCCACAGAGCAGGGCGACATACACACACATGAACGCAGCGCAGGGCGACATACACACAGCGCGACACTGTCCTAGTTAAACCTTAGTGTCTTTGGGTGTGTGTTTACGTCGAGTGTGTCGTTGCAGAGTAGACAATCTCTGCCTCTTGGTGTTTTGTGAATAGTACAGTATAATTGCATCAGATTTCATGTGGATTTATTTCCTTTCCTCGTTTTCTCTCTCTCTCTTTCCCACTCTCTCCCCCTCTCTCTCTCTTTCTCTCTCTCTCCCCCTCGCTCTCTCTTTCTCTCTCTCTCTCTCTCTCCATCTCTCCCTCTCCCTATCTCTCTCCATCTCTCCCTCTCCCTCTCTCTCTCCCCCTCTCTCCAGCTCTCTCCTGCTCTCGTTCTAAACAACAAAGGAAGAGATTTCTTCTCTTTGAAACAGCAGCTGTTCACTATCTCACTATGAAAGAGAGAGGTGGAGAGAGAGGGAGAGAAAAAGGACAGAAAAACCCCCCAAAACAAACATCAACAGCCATTTCTCTCTCTCTCTCTCTCTCTCTCTCTCTCTCTCTCTCTCTCTCTCCGCATCCCCCCTCCCTGCTATGTTAATGTATAATAGTAATGTTTTATTGTCACATACACCTGATAGGTGCAGTGAAATGTGTTGTTTTACAGGGTCAGCCATAGTAGTACGGCACCCCTGGAGAAAATTAGGGATAAGTGCCTCGCTCAACAGATTTCCACCTTGTCGGCTCAGGTATTCAAACCAGCAACCTTTCGGGTTCTCGGCCCAGCGCTTTAACTGCTTGGCTACCTTCCGCCCAACGTGACACTAGTTGAAATAACTGTGTGTATTTTCCTGCCTCTATTTCTTTCAGTCAGGTAAAAAAGACCGAACAACTCCACATAATATCTCCATGCCTTGCTTTGCAGAAATGGTGTGTGTGTGTGTGTGTGTGTGGGTGCACAGTGTACGTAGCCTATGCTTACGGTATAGACATGCACGTGTGCGTTAATGTTTTTGCTTGTTTGCGGTTTAATTAAGAGCGTTTCGGCATGAAACCGAAAGGTCGCTGGTTTGAATCACCGAGCTGAATAGGTGAACAATCTGCCGTTGTGCCCTTGAGCAAGGCACCCCTGTAAGTCTCTCTGGATAACAGCATCTGCTAGTTGACTAAAATGTAAAGTGTGTGTGTTTGCGTAAGCGTGTGTGTGTGTGTGTGTGTTAGTGTTAGTTCAGGACTTGCTGTCTTTGTCAGAGCAGACCTTGCCCTGAGGAAGGAGAGAGAGGGATGGGGGGGGGGGGGGGGGGGGAGAATCACAGATGGTAGGAGATGTCTATCTTTCTGGGGGGGGCTACTTCAAACACATTAACCCTTGCCCCTGTGTGTGTGTGTGTGTGTGTGTGTGTCATTTGTATCCAGGGAGAAAGAGAAAGGGGCAGAAAGGGAAAGAAGGCGGGAGAGTCATTGGAAAGAGATAGATGAGAGCGAGAAAGAGAGGTTAAACAGAGTGTCTCTGTGGTTTAAAGGGGATGTCTTGCATATATATTTCTCTGTGAGTGTGTTTATTAGTCTGTATTTGGTGGCAAACATAGAAGGAAAATAAGTAGGAGGGGAGAGGAGGAGAGACTGCCAGGAACAGTGGGGGAGTGTGTGTGTGTGTGTGTGTGTGTGTGTGTGTGTGTGTGTGTGTGTGTGTGTGTGTGTGTGTGTGTGTGTGTTAGAGAGAGGCGGTGTTTCAAACAGTCCCAGGATAGTTTACTGCTTCAAAGCACCGGAGCTGGAAGGAGAGAGAGGAGGGAGAGAGGGCAGGGGGAGAGGAGAAGAAGGAGGGAAGAGAGGGAGGCCTATTCCTCTCCCTCACTCTTTTTTTTCTCTCCCTCGTTTTCAAAGAAGAGGAGAGTGAGAGTTACCCCGTTACCCCCGTTCCCTTTCTCCAACCAAGCCTGACTGGCTCTCCCCCCTCCTTTTCTCCCGCTCCCCATCTCTCTCTTTCTCCCTTCTCTCTCGCTTCTCTCTCTCTCTCTCTGCCAGCCCTTATGCCAGTCCAGTGCCAGGGCGTCTGGCCAACTCATTGGTGTGTGTGTGTGTGTGTGTGCATGCGTATGTGGGCATGTCTGTGTTTACCCATGTTACCTTATGCTAGTCTGTACTGCTGGTACAGTATGTCACGGTCGTAACGATCCTGCCAGTTCCTCTATGTCTCCCAGTCACACACACTCTGTGCCAGCATATACACACACACTGTGCCAGTCTACCCAGTAACAGTTAACCATTCTGCCAATCTACCCAACCTCACACACAAGCAGGAAGGCACACACACACACATATACAGACATATACACACAGAGACATATACAGAGAGAGGGAGAGGGAAAATAACTGGAAAGAAAAAGAGATGGGCAGAAAGAAAAAGGAGAGAAGAGAGAGAGAGAGACAGAGAGAGATCGGGAGGTGGTAGTTCCTGTCATGTCTGCTGTGTGGAAGTAGGTCAGGCGTCAGATTCATTAACATCCCCCTCACACACACACACACACACACACACACACACACACACACACACACACATGCTCCGATCAGACACGCGCACAACCATGCACACACACACACACACACACACACACACACACACACACACACACACACACACACACACATACATACACACACACACACACACACACAAAGCAGGCAAGTACACACAGACACACACACTCCGCTCACATACACACAAACTCTGGGGCAGACTGCTAATGCATAACACCACACACGCGCGCGGCACACACTATATTCCCCAGTCCTGCGTGTCTCACACACACAAAGACACACACACACCATACCATGTTACAAACCCCCTGCTCCACATCAAGCCCCTTTGCTGGGCAAACATCAGGCAGGCAGCTCCCTGTAGCGCTGGAGCTACCGTTAGCATTAGCGACGAGGAACCATTGATTGATTCACTGTAATTTCATTATCTGATTTAAAGATACACACATTTACAGCCATGTTACATGTGCCTCTACTACTAAATTGCAAAGTATACACTTCCTTAGCCTCCAACACAAGATGAAGATACTATATTCCATATACCTGTATTGTGCACACTACTGTACACTTGAACATCCGGTAGGTGTTGACATCTGCTACGTCACGTGTTTAATGCGGAAACAAAGGAGAGCTTGGTTTGTTGTTTTGAAAATCTCTGAAAAAGTGTTCTATTAGAAAAGGTTACTAGCTACCTTTTGAATTTGTATCCCGGCTATGCGGATAGCCTCAGTTGCTGGGACCGCTACATCTGTCCAGGGATCCTGCCAACCAAAAGTTTGAAAAGCTGCTTGGCATAGCAGCTAGCCTAGCTGCTAACTAGCTATCAAGCTAGCAAGGTTTCCAGGACAGCTTGAACACAGCCCGCGGCGTGGTTAGCCCTTGTGGCTGGGACCGCGGATTGTCCCGGACTCTTGGCTGTCTAAATCCCAGCTGTGTGTTGTTGTTTCAATCTACCATGCGACCTGCCCTGTCAGGAACTGCGTGGAGTACCAGCGTTAGCCTACGTTGCTACCATTGCATCTACAGTAAAGCCAAAGGTGGGAGTCATGATGAGAACAATGTTTCTCTATCACAGGTGAAGGATCTTTTAAACAAACAAAAAAGGTTCGACAAGCAGTTGCTACAACAACAGGAAAATAGCTTCAAGAGCTTTGTCCAAATACTGATGGACTCAGCTAACAAAATATTTGACGATCTGACCAGAGAGGTCTAAGACCTTAAGAACGGTTTGCAGATTTCCCAGGGAGAAGTGGATGTCCTGAAAGAGACTTGCAGCAAGATGACGAGGAACTGTAAGTCCACTCAAGATGACGAGAAACTGTAAGTCCACTCAAGATGACGAGGAACTGTAAGTCCACTCAAGATGACGAAAAACTGTAAGTCCACTCAAGATGACGAGAAACTGTAAGTCCACTCAAGATGACGAGAAACTGTAAGTCCACTCAAGATGACAAGAAACTGTAAGTCCACTCAAGATGACAACAGAACTGGGAAAACAGACTATCTAGAGGAGTAATCCAGGAGGAATAACATGACAACTGGGGCGAGAAAGTAAGAACAATTACCACTGAAAAGCTGCAGCTGTATCATACGACGATTGAGGTGGCGCCTACCCACAGGTTTGGAAAACATGTAACCAGACTTTGTGACAACCCAGGCCGATAGTGGTCAAGCTCCTGAGGTTTAAGGACAAGACGGCTGTTCCGGAGAGAGCCAAGAACTTGAGAGGAACCAACATTTTCCTCTGCGAGGACTTCTCTGAAGCTGTGCACCCAAGGCGGAAAGAACGTATCCCAGCTATGAAAGCTGCCAGAGAGCGTGGGAACATTGCATACATTCACCACTACAGGCTCACTGTACACCCTCTCTCCCAAAAGCCTGGGAGGAATGAGAGAGCCAAGCCTCAGGGCCAGTAGCTTCAGGCCCACATCAGACACACACATTTGTTTTGTCTCCATATTATGTCTATCTCCGATAAGCTACCAAGGAAAGTGCTAAGAATAGCTCATATTAATATACAGTATAACATTGGATGGTCAATTATCATGGGTAAGTCATATTGACAAATGTGGAGGGGTGTGTCTGTTGTTTTTTTAAAACAGGTAAGAGAGACCTAAGACAACAACATAGCATGGCAGCAACACATGACAACACAGCATGGTAGCAACACAACTTGACAACAACATGGTAGCAGCACAAAACATTGTACAAACATTATTGGGTACAGACAACTGCACAAAGGGCAAGAAGGTAGAGTCAACAATACATCACGCAAAGCAGCCACAACTGTCAGTAAGAGTGTCCATGACTGAGTCTTTGAATGAAATAAGCAAAGAGAAACGACAGTCCACGATTACTTTAAGACATGAAGGTCAGTCAATCCGGAAAATTTCAAGAACTTGGAAAGTTTCTTCAAATGCAGTCGCAAAAACCATCAAGCGCTATGATGAAACTGGCTCTCATGAGGACCGCCACAGGAATGGAAGACCCAGAGTTACCTCTGCTGCAGAGGATAAGTTCATTAGAGTTACCAGCCTCAGAAATTGCAGGCCAAATAAATGCTTCACAGAGTTCAAGGAACAGACACATCTCAACATTAACTGTTCAGAGGAGACTGCGTGAATCAGACCATGGCCGAATTGCTGCAAAGAAACCCCTACTAAAGGACACCAATAATAAGGAGAGACTTGCTTGGGCCAAGAAACACGAGCAATGGACATTAGACCGGTGGAAATCTGTCCTTTGGTCTGATGAGTCCAAATTTGAGATTTTTGGTTCCAACCGCCGTGTCTTTGTGAGACGCAGAGTAGTTGAATGGATGATCTCCACATTGTGTGCTTCTCACCGTGAAGCATGGAGGAGGAGGTGTGATGGTGCTTTGCTGGTGACACTATCTGTGATTTATTTAGAATTCAGGCACACTTAACCAGCATGGCTACCACAGCATTCTGCAGCGATACGCCATCCCATCTGGTTTGAGCTTACTAGGACTATCATGTGTTTTTCAACAGGACAATGATCCAACACACCTCCAGGCTGTGTAAGGGCTATTTGACCAAGAGGAGAGTGATGGAGTGCTGCGTCAGATGACCTGGCCTCCACAATCATCCAATTTCAACCCAATTGAGATGGTTTGGGATGTGTTGGACCGCAGAGTGAAGGAAAAGCAGCCAACAAGTGTTTAGCATATGTAAGAACTCCTTCAAGCCTGTTGGGAAAGCATTCCAGGTGAAGCTGGTTGAGAGAATGTCAAAAGTGTGCAAAGCTGTCATCAAGGCAAAAGGTGGCTACTTTGAAGAATCTAAAATATATTTTGATTTGTTTAACAGTTTTCTGGTTACTACATGATTCCATATGTGTTATTTCATCGTTTTGATGATTCCATGATTCCATATGTGTTATTTCATCGTCTTCACTATTATTCTATGTAGAAACCCTTGAATGAGTAGGTGTGTCCAAACTTTTGACTGGTACTGTATATCGTTCTATTTTAAATTTGATGACTGTCCTTCAGTGTACCCGTGTTTTGTTACTTGTCATGTTTTGTGTTTTTTGTGGACCCCAAGAAGAATAGCTGCTGCCTCTTCAAAAGCTAATGGGGATTCAAATAAACACTTAAACTCTCCCTGGGTTGTTCCTAGTGTCATAGTGTGTACTTTCTAGTGCAGTGGTATGTATTGTGTACTTGCATACTTTTTCATACAGGACTAGTCTTAACCTGTGTCCTGGAAACGAGCCCCTAAAATCAAATGATTTCCAAGTGCAGAATGTAGTGTAGACTTAACTAAAGTGCAGTAGTGTAGTGTAGACTTAACTAAAGTGCAGTAGTGTAGACTTAACTAAAGTGCAGTAGTGTAGTGTAGACTTAGCTGAAGTGCAATAGTGTAGTGTAGACTTAGCTAAAGTGCAGTAGTGTAGTGTAGACTTAACTAAAGTGCAGTAGTGTAGACTGTAGAGTGTTACTGTGGAGATAAAAGTCTTAACAGCGTTAGCAGCCATCAAACTCTTTCTGTCTGCTGCAGTTCCCTTCTGACAGCTGGGTCGATTTCAGCTCCCTAAAACAACATGCAGTGTACGTATGTGTGTGTCAGTGTCTCTACCCAGGGTGTGTGTGTATAGCACGTTGAGCATTAGCAGTCTACCCCAGTGTGTGTGTGTGTGTGTGTGTGTGTGTGTGTGTGTGTGTGTGTGTGTGTGTGTGTGTGTGTGTGTGTGTGTGTGTGTGTGTGTGTTTGTGCCTTCTGTGCCCCAGATCTAGTTGTTATGTGCTCCTAGCAAGGTCAGACAAAGTTGCATGACAAAGCTAGTTCCCTGATTCACTGTCTGGTCGCCTCCCGAATGGCACCCTATGCCTGAGTTAGTGCACTACTTTGGTCAGGGCCCGAATGTGCCATTTGAGACACACACTCTCTCTGTCTAACCCCCACAGTCACAGTGCAGACAAACACACACACACACACACACACACACACACACACACACACACACACACACACACACACACACACACACACACACACACACACACACACACACACATACACACACTCTCATCACTAGTTGTAGTTTTCCCATGGTAATTTCACTTCCTGACTGGTTTACTATAGAAGACTTTCCTGTTTGCGGACATGCTGTCCAAGGCTAGACACGTGTGTGTGTGTGTGTGTGTGTGTGTGTCAGAGAAGGCTGGTGACTTGAAAAACCGAGGAGGATTGGAGACCCGCGGTATAGGCGCGGACCGCACGGAGACGACAAAGCGTGTTTCAGAAATCGTCAAAGAAAAGTGGTTTTAACCTAAAACATTTCATAAAGATACTTATAGTAAAATAATATGGTGAATGGGAACGAGAGGGCTACTTACACAGTGCTGGTGAGGGATCACAGCAATGATTGAACGAGGGTATGAGGCATGAGTTGAGGTGTTCAGAGGCTTGACTTCAGTGCAGGACAGGGGTTGAGGTGTTCAGAGGCTTGGCTTCAGTGCAGGACAGGGGTTGAGGTGTTCAGAGGCTTGACTTCAGTGCAGGACAGGGGTTGAGGTGTTCAGAGGCTTGGCTTCAGTGCAGGACAGGGGTTGAGGTGTTCAGAGGCTTGACTTCAGTGCAGGACAGGGGTTGAGGTGTTCAGAGGCTTGACTTCAGTGCAGGACAGGGGTTGAGGTGTTCAGAGGCTTGACTTCAGTGCAGGACAGGGGTTGAGGTGTTCAGAGGCTTGACTTCAGTGCAGGACAGGGGTTGGGGTGTTCAGAGGCTTCAGTGCAGGACAGGGGTTGAGGTGTTCAGAGGCTTCAGTGCAGGACAGACTCATCATGGATGGATGGTGTTGGAGAAGAGCTTAACTGTTCCACTGAGGGCAGGACAGGATTTAACTGGGAAGACGAAAAACAATAACACAACACAGTTAGACAAAAGAGCTAAGAATGATTTAGTCCAAGCAAGGATTAAAATCACATTCATGTGAAATAATGTCATTGTGTGTGTGTGTGTGTGTGTGTGTGTGTGTGTGTGTGTATGAGATTGCCTCTACATACAGTAATGAGAGAAAATTGACAGGGCTACTCACAGTGCTTAGAGAGGAATCATTCAACGCGCCAGTGGATGAGAGGGCACATGAGACATGGCTTCTGTTCATATCAGGAGAGAGTTGACAATGGTAGTGGAGTGGAGCGGTCATCCTCTCTTAATTCTTAGGGGTAGTCCCCTTTTTTTTCAATTTTCTCCTAAATGACAAACCCAAATCTAACTGCCTGTAGCTCAGGCCCCGAAGCAAGGATATGCATATTCTTGGTACCATTTGAAAGGAAACACTTTGAAGTTTGTGGAAATGTAGCAGAATATAACACAATAGATCTGGTAGAAGAAAATACAAAGAAAAAACCAACCGGTCTTTTTCTGCCACCATCTTTGAAATGCAAGAAAAAGGTTATAGTTGAAACCATCACCCTGGTGATGACCGATGGCATCAGTGTATGTGCAAAGTCAAATCTGTATACTTGGACTTTGATTTAGCTTTCCAAGTATTAGTAGCCATATTATAAGTTCAACATTTGCAAAACAACCAGTTTTCATAACTTCATAACTCTGAATATCCTTATAATTTTTGCCTAAAATGAAAAGCCATGCTGTCGTACAAGGTTAGAAGCTACATTTTAGGACATATATATGGTTTCTGGATACTCCGGTAAAGCCCAGCTCATTGGCTATCTAGCTAGCTTTGTTTGACCCCGATTGGTGCTTATTTGACAAAGATACACTGGTTCAAGAGATGGCCGCCCATCGGCGTGCCATGAAGGCGTCACTCTCTGACCAAATATGGTGTCCTATAGGATATACTACACCCCTAATGAAATAGTGAAGTATTGTTACCTTCTAGGATCTCTGAGGAATAGAGACAAACGTGATTTGACTCGTTCAAACAACGTTTAGGGTGAGATTTTCACCGATTCCTTTGTTTGCAAATTGAACGAGTGGAAATACAGAATCGATCGTGCATGCTATATGGACCTTTTTAGGATATGAAAAAGGATTTTATCTACCAAAACGACACTACATGTTATAGCTGGGACCGTTTGGATGATAAATCAGAGTAAGATTTCAGAATGTAAGTACACATTTCACCTTCAGAGGTGAATTTATCAAACCTATCGCGGTGAAAAAAGTGTTTTGTTGTTAGGAGCTCACCTCAAACAATAGCATGGCATTTGTTCGCAGTAATAGCTACTGTAAATTGGACAGTGCAGTTATATTAACAAGAATTTAAGCTCTCAGCCGATATAAGACACTTCTATGTACCGACATTTGTTGTTACTCTAAAATCTGCGATCATGATATAACGCGCTCCATGATTTACAACTGTCCCGTTGACGGAATTAAGGATCGGTGTCCTGCTAGCGGGACAACTTCCGGTGAAACTGGAGGGCGCACAATTCAAACAAATAATCAGAAATATTATAGATTTTAAACATTTATGTACATATAAGTGTCTTATATCGACTGAAAGCTTAAATTCTTGTTAATATAACTGCACTGTCCAATTTACAGTAGCTATTACTGCGAACAAATGCCATGCTATTGTTTGAGGTGAGCTCCTAACAACAAAACACTACTGTCCGATTTACAGTAGCTGTTACAGCGAAAACATGCCATGTGATTGTTTGAGGACGGCGCCCCACATCAAACAATTTTTCCACCGGCACAGGTTTCATACATTCACATATGACAATAAAATATTCACTTGCTTTTGAAAATCTTCCTCTTATTTGTCATCCAAAGGGTCCCAGCTATAACATGTAGTGTCATTTTGTTAGATAAAATCCTTCTTTATATCCCAAAAAGTAATCGATTTGGAGTAATCCACTAGTCGACTTGCAGGGAAAGGAATCCGAAAATCTACCCCTAAACTTTGTTTCAACAAGTCAAAATACGTTTCTATTTACTCCTCAGATACCCTAAAATGTAATCAAACTATAATATTTATTTTGGAAAGAAGTATGTTCAATAGGATTTTAGCAGGTGCGTAATGTCTTAATGGCGCGTGCAAACACGAATTTACAAGACTGTGTCCCTTTACTAAAACTGTTATTTCTTATTCGTTTTTGAAGTTACAAGCCTGAAACCTTGAACATAGACTGATGACACCCTGTGGAAACCATAGGAATTGCATCCAGGGAGCTAATTTTCAATATTACCTTTTTCTTGAATTTCTATTTTTTTTTAAATTTAGGTTGGTTTTTCTTAGGGTTTTCTCCTACCATATCTATTGTGTTGTATTCTCCTACATTATTTTAACATTTCTACAAACTCCAAAGTGTTTTCTTTCCAATGGTACCAATTATATGCATATCCTGGCTTCAGGGCCTGAGCTACAGGCAGTTTACTTTGGGCAGGAAGTGGAGAAAAAAGGGGCCTAGCCCTAAGAAATTTTAAGATGTTTTAATCAGGGATCATTCCATTACAGGAAGGCTATCATAGGTCTGGGCAAGAAGTTTCTCCATGAAGTTAAACTCAGACATCTCAGAATTCGTCTTGCCCACTTGACACATCAAAGTAGCCCAAGAAACATTCCTGAATAAAGCCCTGATCGTCCACATACCTAACGATAACTACCACCCGTGAGTGACAACTAATGGTTTCTTCCATTTGCCATGCAAGAAAATGCGCTGCGTCAACCTGTCTTTTAATGGATCATGTGTTGGAAGCTATCAAATCATTCTGAAAAAATGTTTTGACATCCCAGAGAAGACAGTAGAAACGTCCATTTGCTCAGGCAGTAAAGCACCGTAACATGCAGTTACTTCTGCAAGCTCCTAGGAGTGCAGCAACAAGGACATTGACAATGGCTCATTGCGGGACGAAGCAATGTGCCCCCTAAAAGCCAACTCTTACATGGTCAAATTGCAGTATCCCTGTTTCTTCTTACCTTCCCGTTGTGTTGCACAGTTTGAAAAAGGCAGACCTTCATCCATTACATCTGATGTGGGCAATAAAAGGGGTTCGTCAACAAACAATAAACTACATAGTCGTTAGCGTTAGCTAGCCATCGTGGTGGAGAAAACTGCTCTCTGGTAGCCTGCTAGCTAGCAAGTAGCTACCTGCTACTGATGTTAGCAGGGAAAATTGAAGTACCGTAATTTCCGGACTATTGAGCGCACCTGAATATAAGCCGCACCCACTGAATGAATTTTTTATTTTTATTTTGAACATAAATAAGCCGCACATGTCTATAAGCCGCAGGTGCCTACCGGTACATTGAAACAAATTAACTTTACACAGGCTTAAACAAAACACGGCTTGTAACAAAAATAAATAGACTTTAACGAAACACGGCTTGTAACAAAAATAAATAGGCTTTAACGAAACACGGCTTGTAACAAAAAATAAAAAATTTGCAGTAAACAGTAGCCTACCAAGAAAGTCATTGGTCACTATCTTCCTCCTGTGCACTGAAACCACTGAAGTCATCTCCTTCGGTGTCGGAGTTGAATAGCCTCAGAATTGCTTCATCCGATATTGGATCGTTTTCATTGTCGCTCTCCTCATTTTCATCCGGAGGCAATTCCCTCGCTGAGCCCTCTTCAACACGCAGCAGTCCAGCCTTTCGAAACCCGTTGATGATAGTGGATTTTTTGACAATGCTCCACGCTGTCAGGACCCTCGCCGGCCACAAAAAAGTTGTTTGACCTTAACCCGTTCGGCATTTTCATTGGTCTAATGAAAGCTTCATGCCGCCAAAAAACTGAGAATGTGTTTTTTTTTTAGAAAAAAATTTGAAAGCGGGAAAAATCCATATATTAGCCGTGTCATTGTTTAAGCCGCGAGGTTCAAAGCGTGGGAAAAAAGTTGCGGCTTATAGTCCGGAAATTACGGTAAATGGCACTAACTTGACACAAAAATGAAGTTCTAAAACCAAGAAAACAATATCTACTGTAGTTTAAAGAAACTAATTTGAATGGAATAATATCCTAAAAATGCTCAACTATCACTTTTCACTATTTCAATCTCAATCTATCCAAATATGTCACCAAACTCTAAATCACACATGGTAGTACTAGGTTCATTCTCTGAGCCTTTGATTGGATGGACAACATGTCAGTTCATACCTCAAAAGATTTGATTGGTTGGAGAACGACCTTCGGGAAGTTGTCATAATTACCATGGGTCCATGGAATGGGTGAGGAGCACGAGCCTCCTAGGTTTTGTATTGAAGTCAATGTAGCCGGATGAGGGCGGAAAATAGCTGTCCTCCTGCTACACCATGGTGCTACCCTAGAGGGTGCTGTTCAGACTACTGTAGACCATTGCAAAACTGTTTTAATCAGCTATTTGGTGACGTGAATATATTTAGTATCGTTTTATCTAAAATGATAACTCCACTGGGGTGTGTGTGTGTGTGTGTCGGTGCGGCTGGCTTCCGGGTTAAACGGGCATTGTGTCAAGAAGGGGTCGTGTTTGCCTCGTTAAAAATAAAGGTTAAAATAAATAAAAAATCCGAAGGGCGATCGGCTCTCGACCTTCGCCTCTCTCTAGTCTGTACGGGAGTTGCAGCAATGGGACAAGACTGTAACAAACAAAAAAAACATTACACAGATCCCATACACAATAGATTCAGATTTCAAATGCTTCTCATGAACACACATACACTCAGCTACACACACACACACACACACGTCTCTTCCTCTTCTAGCCTCTGCCTCAGTTGGGGCTGCATTGGTGTGTATACATTCCTGTTCCATACAGAGACTAGGCCAACTGTACTTTGATTTTAAAATTGGAGACATCGGAATGAGAAAGGGGAAAACGCGCAGAAGTACTTGTTGTTTCGATTATAGAGTTCTGTACTGTGGTGAGAAACGACATGAGTAGTGGAGACAGGCAGTATAAGCAACAATAAGAACATACATTAAGAACATACATTTTCAACATAATCTCTCTGTTTGCTCCTGTTTAGAGCCCACACACACCATGCTCGTACACACACACACACAGCAGCATCTATATCCAGACTCACAACGTGTGTGTGTGTGTGTGTGTGTGTGTGTGTGTGTGTGTGTGTGTGTGTGTGTGTGTGTGTGTGTGTGTGTGTGTGTGTGTGTGTGTGTGTGTGTGTGTGTGTGATATGCCCCACACTGTAATAATACAGTACATGTTATCCTAATCTGTTCAACACACATTTGAATGCCAAGTGGATTAAAACACTGCTTGTCACGGTATAGAGCTAGACGCTCGTCACACACACACACACTCACACACACATTCCCTTGCAGACAGTGAGAGAGAGAAGGGGGAGAGAGAGAAAGGTGTGTGTGGGTTATTTGAGAAGGAGGGAGCTTCCCAGTGTTTCTCTTGCCTGTCGTGAGAAGGTAGCAAGGCATAGTGTGTGTTGTCTGTTAAAAGAGGGAGACAGAGAGAGAGATACAGATAGAAAGAAAAAGTGTTTATATTGGCTCAATGTCACTCAACACATACACAGACACACACACACACAACACACTGCAATACTAGGAGGCTACAGTACAGTAGCCCAGTAAAAAAAAAATCTAATCAGTTTGGAACATTTTTCTGATGTAAGTGGTATATTTTCAAAACTCTATGTACACAACTCTAAACCGATAACAGTTGTAGTTCTCCCTATCTTATGTTCCGATGTCATGTGCGTCGTAAGGGACAGACCAAGGCACAGCGGGTATAGTGCTCATCTTCCTTCTTTTAGAGAGAACACTCAAACAAAATAAACAAACGACAAAATAGTTCCGTAAGGCACACAGGCTATACAGAAAACAGCCACCCACAAACCCAAAGGAAAAAAGGGCTGCCTAAGTATGGCTTCCAATCAGAGACAATGAAAGACACCTGCCTCTGATTGGAAACCATACTCGGCCGCACATAGAAAACGAACATAGAAAATGAAAACTAGAACAAATCCCCTCTAAATAAACCAACCCCAAAACACACAGAAACAACACCCCCTGCCACGCCCTGACCATACTACCATGACCAATGACCCCTTTACTGGTCAGGACGTGACATCCGAACCTTTGATTCATTGGGGTTTGACACATTTTCCGTGGAATACCATGAGAACATTTTGTTTAGTCACCAATACATCAGATATTGATAGACCATGTAATCCAATAGCAAAAAATAGAAGATACACATTTCAAAACTGTTCTTTTTGAAGTGCTGAAGAGAACAATAGGGTTTTCCATACGGTATTTGACTATATGACGTGCACCATTTTTTTTTTAAATCATTTGTATCCAACCAGAAGTAAACAGAAGAATTCTATGACACTGTCGAAATTAGGCCCAGGGCGTTGTGATACGCAGTAATGATAATATTACAATAGCCTCTACGCCTATCGGTGTTGAACACAAGCAAGATAGGCTTCTGTCAAATGCTTGGGCGTGACCGTCCACGGTTCTGTTGTCCCTTGTGTACCGCCTTTAGAGAAAGTGTCGCACGTACGCGCACACACAAACACACACACACACACACACAATGAGTTTGAATAGGGAGAGGGTGAAGCTTTGTTTGGGTTGGCCAAATGTCTGCGGAAAGGGAGGGAAGGTGACAACACTGGCCTGGAGTGATAGCGAGAGAGGAGAGAGAGAGAGAGAGAGAGAGAGAGAGAGAGAGGGTGTGTGTGATAGAGAGAAGAAAAGGACAGACAGAGGGAGAGCGAGAGAGAGAGAGAGAGACTAAAAGCAACATTGAAATTCTCTCATTTGAACCAGCAGCAGCCTAGCTACCCCAGATAACAGATTCTGTTGCCGCCGGCGACCCATGGTGCATTGCATTCCACTCCTGGATGGATCAGAGGGTTACTAGCTGATGAGGAGCGAGAGTGCTGCTCTGCCATCTACTGGTTGTTGTTGGAAGTGTATGAGTCTTCCATAGAGGTTCAACTGGCTGGCTAGTTTTAGGGTGATATTGAACTAAACAGGATTGATTGATTTCTTTCCAGCAGTGGCCTGCTTCGGTATGTTCACAAATCAGGGTAGTGACATTACAGTATTTCATTATTACAAGCAGATATCCTCTCTCTCTCTCTCTCTCTCTCTCTCTCTCTCTCTCTCTCTCTCTCTCTCTCTCTCTCTCTCTCTCTCTCTCTATACCCCTTCCCTGCGTCCATCTTTCTCTTATTCTCCCCTCTCTCTGTCTCCAGCTCTCTACGCCCCTATTCGCTCTCTACCCGCTTTCTCTTTCTCGCTCCCCTTCAATCCCCCCCTCTCTCTATCTAGCCCTCTCTCTCCTCTCTCTATCTAACCCTCTCTCTATCTAGCCCTCTCTCTCCTCTCTCTATCTAGCCCTCTCTCTGTCTCTCACTCTCTCTCTCTCTCTCTCTCTCTCTCTCCCTTCTCTATCTAGCCCCTCTCTCTCTTCTCTCTATCTAGCCCTCTCTCTCTCGCTCTCTTCTCTCTCTCTCCCTCTCTATCTAGCCCTCTCTCTCTCTCTATCTAGCTCTCTCTCTCTCTCTCTCTCTCTCTCTCTCTCTCTCTCTCCCTCTCTATCTAGCCCTCTCTCTATCTAGCCCTCTCTCTCTCTCTCTGAGAGGTTGTGTAGGTTGGATCAATAGCTATTACCAGCACTGCTGCTGACATGTCATTCATTTCCACTGCAAGAGAGGCCTGATACTCCCTCTAGGTGTAGACACACACACACACACTACACCATGGTAGACAGGATTACTGCTGGTTAATTTTACACACACACACACCCACGGGTGCGCACACACACACACACTACACCATGGTAGACAGGATTACTGCTGGTTAATTTTACACACACACACACACATGGGTGCGCACACACACACACACTACACCATGGTAGACAGGATTACTGCTGGTTAATTTTACACACACACACACACACACATGGGCGTGCACACACACATTACACCATTTTAGATTGGACTACTGCTGATACACATGATACACAAGTACACACGTGTACTCGCATACACACACACACACACACACACACACACACACACACACACACACACACACCCCCCCCCGCTCTCGGTGTATGCGTGTATGGTTTCTATGTATTCATTGCGCATGCTGTTTTGGAGCGGATTTCCATGTTAGTGAGGAGGTGAATCTGCAGTGATAGCCATTTATTGACTGTCTGTTAGGGCGAGGAGGAGACAATAAAACAGACGTGTAGGTCTGATATGGCCTTTAACACCTTCTAGCTACACACACACACACACACACACACACACACACACACACACACCTGCCTACCAACACAATCAATGTCTTCAATGTCCATGGCCAAAGCTATTATAAGATGGGTCCGGCAGCTCTGTTGGTTACAGCCGGGCGCTAGCCCTTATCGCTTGAGGTAAAAGCTGTAAATAATATATATGCTTTACATAGATGAGGAGCCCGAGAAAAGCTGAGAATACACAGAAAGAGGAGGAAAGAGAAGGAGCCGTAGGGAAAGCGAAAGGAACGAGAGAGCGTAATGTCTCGACGGTGTTTCAGTGAAGAGAGGAGTGGAGGAAAGGAGAAGTGTGTGTCCTTCTCTCCTTTTCCATTTAAGCCGTCTATCAACCCCAAGTGAGATGCATGGTGACGGGAAGAGCTTAGGGGTTGTGTGCGTGTGTGCGTGTGCGTGTGTGTGCGTGTGTGCGTGTGTGTGTGTGTGCGTGCGCGAGCGCATGGTGGCGGCAGGGAAAGGCTATGCATCTTTGGAATGTGCTGGCTTTGTGATAACCGGAGGAGAAAGGGATGGGGGGGTTGGAGGGAGTGAGAGAAGGAGGGATGGAGGGAGGGGACGGGGGAACAACTGATTGGGGACTGTATAAATGGCCAACACAAACAAATAGCTTTGGCAGGGAAACGACTAGTTTGGCTGTGACATTTATCTCAGAACCCAGAATCAAATCTTGTGTGCGTTTCTGTCCTGATGGTCTTGCAGATCGATGATGGAAAACATTTTTTCTGACCATTTTCCCTCCATCCCTCTCTCTCTCTCTCTAACCAGGAGCAGACCCCAGGCATGGTCTCTCGTCTCCAGGACCCGTCAGTCCCCCGTCCAGCCCAGACCACCAACTACAACCTGATGCTGAAGAGCCAGCTCATGAGGAAGCACCTCCAACAGGTAGTGGCTGAAGGAGGGATGAGTGGAGAGAGACAGAGACAAACAGAAAGAGAGAGAGAGAGATTGGGTTTTTGAAGAATGTTCACTTTCGCAGTGATCCATTGAAAGTTGTGGCCAGGGTCTTTTTGTAAGTAGCCTACGTAGGTCTTTGTGTAAGTAGCCTACGTAGGTCTTTGTGTAAGTAGCCTACGTAGGTCTTTGTGTAAGTAGCCTACGTAGGTCTGTGTGTAAGTAGCCTACGTAGGTCTGTGTGTAAGTAGCCTACGTAGGTCTTTGTGTAAGTATCCTACATAGGTCTGTGTGTAAGTAGCCTACGTAGGTCTGTGTGTAAGTAGCCTACGTAGGTCTGTGTGTAAGTAGCCTACGTAGGTCTTTGTGTAAGTAGCCTACGTAGGTCTGTGTGTAAGTAGCCTACGTAGGTCTGTGTGTAAGTAGCCTACGTAGGTCTGTGTGTAAGTAGCCTACGTAAGCCATAGACTGACGTTGTGTTCTCCAGGAGCAGAAGAGGCAGATGGAACAGATGAACGGACCACAGATGGCTGAGTGTCAGCAGGGGGCACCGTTTACAGGTACAGTCAAACCGTGGTGAAAAAAAGTACTGTTGTCATTGAGTAAAAGTAAAGATACCTGAATAGAAAATGACTCAAGCAAAAATGAAAGTCACCCAGTAAAATACTACTTGAGTAAAGTCAAAACGTATTTGTTTTGAAATATGCTTAAGTATCATAAGTAAATGTAATTGCTAAAATATACTACCTATGTATCAAAAATAAAAGTATAAATCATTTCAAATTCCTTATATTAAGCAAACCGGACGGCACCATTTTCTTGTTTTTTAGATTTATAGATAGCCAGGGGCTATCTTCTCCAAACTAAGCTTGTGTGTTTAGTGAGTCCGCCAGATCAGAGGCAGTAGGGATGACCAGGGATGTCTATTGATAAGTGTGTGAATTGGATCATTTTCCTGTCCTGCTAAGCATTCAGGACAGTATTTTTAGGCGTCAGGGAAAATGTATGGATTCCAGTAATAATCTTGGCTTTCAATACCACCAGAAAACAGGCAGCGTTCCAACTCAACATGACATGAAATCAGAAGTATGGATGTTCTCAGCCTTACTCTCTTCTCCTTCCCTGTCTCCCCTCTCTAGGTGGTGGCCGGCCTCTCCCCCCAGATTGTGGTGGTGGCGGAGGCTACCCCATGGGCGGTCCCCAGCTATCCCACGGAGGTCCCCTCCCTTCTGGGCCCGGCCGCCTCTCCCTTCCCCCTGGCCATCCAGGCCACCCCGGGCCCCCAGGATCTCTCACCCAAGTGGGCCGCCCAATAGGAGGCTTCATGGGTGGGCCTCCAGGTTCCAAGCAGTCCCTCTACCACCCTCCACAGGTAAGATAGACATTGCCCATTGGCCCTGCATAGCGGAAACTTGTCTATCTCAAACAAGCCAGTAATTGTTGTGTTTTTTGTGTGTTTCCCTTGCATTCTCCTGACTTTCCTTGCTGTTGTCTACAGGTGGGCGAGTTTGTTGGTGCCGGTGGTATGCCAATGAGACAACCACAGTTACCGCACGGCATGATGGTAATGGGCGGTCTGGCTGGTCCTCCAAGGCCAGGGATGCAGCAGCAGGTGTCCAGGACAGGGATGACAATAGGGGGTTCGGTGCCCGGGTCGGGACCTGGATCAGGGTTACCACCTGGTCACCCCCAGCACCCACAGCATCTACGCCAGGCTCTGCATCATGGTGGTGGAGGGGCGCCACTCCCACGAATGATGTTCCCCGCCCAGCAAGCTCATCAACAACAACAACAACAACAACAACAACAACAACAGACTGCAATGTGGCCTCCGCAGCAACAGGGGGGGATAGTGAACGCCATGCAGCAGTGCATGCCTTGCGGTGACTCCCACATGGACCAGTCGGCCAATCACCAGCAGCCGCGTGGGCATGTTTTTCCTGGAGGGGGCGGGGCTTCAAACGGAAGTTGTGGTCAGAACCCTAACGCCCAGTTTACCCAGCAGGCATTGCGGTCGGGGATGCCCGGTGGCGGTGGGAACAATTTTGCCCCCCACCAAGGACCTCCGTCGTTACCCTCCAACCAGGGGGTTGGGGTGCCTTCCTTACCTAGCAGACTGATGCAGAAGCTGGGTGTCTCCGTGGCAGGGCAGCCCCTACCCTCCATGGTCCACCAGGGGCTCCAGGCCGGTATGCGACCCAGGGGACCCCTCTCTGCCCTGGCCGGGATGAAGCCCGGTCCTCCTGGTATGATCCACCCAGGCCACGGCATGGCCCCACCAAGCTACCCTGCCTCTGGGGCCGCCATCGCAAAACACCCCCATTCTCATCCACACCAACATCAACACCCCCATGGGCCTGGATATGGACCAGGACAGGGGAACCCCGGACACAAGCTACCCCCATATGAATACAGTCAGCAGGGCCAGAGCAATGGGGGGATGGGGGGTAGGCCGGGAGGAGGTGGAGGAGGAGGGGAGGTAGACTTTATTGACACTCTGGTGGGGTCCAATGAGGACTGGCTGAACAACCTGACTATGATAGACGAGTACCTGGAGCAGAACTCATAGGAGGGGGGTCAAAGGTTAGAGATTATAGTTCAGGGGTTAGGGGTCAGTTTGTTGACCTCTCAGCTGTATAGAAGTGACGTGGTTCTGGGGTGTGACAGGGAAAGGGGTTATTACAGGCTTATGAAGGTTTATAACAAGGTGTGTGTACCTTTCTAGAAACTTCTACCTGAGTGGACGTTTTTGAATGAATGTGATTGGTTGTGTCGGAGTGATGCACTACAAAGCCAACTGAATTCTCGAACGTCCAACCCAAACTTCGAACTCCCACTATACCCAAAATGGTTCCACTCCCCACAAGTCCGCTGTCCGATATCATCGGTTGCCATTTTGGAAAGAGGGAATGGCCCAAACGGAACACAGGGAATATATGGAACCTCATAATGCTGGGAAACAGAAGCTGAAGCTTAACTCCAAAGAGCTAGCAGCAGAGTAGTAACCTAGCGTAGCAGGGGTAAAAGAGCGAGATGTTCCACATTCTGGTCCTGACAAGAAAAACTCCCCCGACAGTACATTTTATCTTCTGCTGTTCGACCTATCCAGTACATGTGGAGGAGGAGTTAAGATGGAGTGTAGCCTTGTTAACGTCCTAAAGCGGAAGCAGGCGTATTTATCTGGTTTTAGTCTTTCCGCTGAGGGTGGCAGAGTAGTGGAGTCCAAACATTTTCATTGGCTGTTTCTGTGTCTGTTGCTAGGGCAGTGGACTAATGAAGTTATTTGAAATCCTCTCCCCTGTAGGGATTTCTCCTAACAAAGGGATAGGTGTATAAAACACACTGTGATTGGATGAAATCAATGTCCTCCAGCATGCAATTGGTCCAATGTTTTTCAGTGCAATGTTGTGGTCTGTACTAAATTGAATTTTGTTTCAAAGTATTTTGGTGTGATTTGGAAGCACAGTGAAAAATAAAGATTCCAGATTTTAACCAATCCAATTAGCTCCTGCTCTCACATAATGTCTTTGAGCCAATAAAATATGAATATACAGGGAAAAACAGCCAATCCCTGATCAGTTTGGGGTAATATCTATCACTGGTTGGCCAAAGGAACTACAGAGATGGTCTGCCATTGTTTCCATGGTAAATTGCCATCACTATTTTGATCGTGAACGGGAGTGTGGGGGCTTGTACATAGTAAACTATTTTGTAAAATATGTTTTTGGTAAACTGTATCATACACAAAAGAGAAGTACACATATTTATACTTCTTTTCTGCAGCTTAAGTCTACAGATTCCCTTTGTACATAAATTATCAAAAAATTATAAACAAACACACATAAATGCTGCAAAAAACATTGAAATTATAGCTCACAAAATAAAATCTGTTTTACACTAGAATAACCTTATTGTAATTTGTTTGAAATATGCAAGACAATACAATTAGTGTAGTTTTTTCCAGTAATACTGTGTATTACAATGTTATTACATATTTGTTATGTTTTTGACATAACTCGAGTCCTGGTACCCCAATGGCAAAGGCTTCTTTTGAAAGTGGGTTTTGAACATACACAATACACACACCATTGCAAGATACTGTTCCACACACATACCCACCTACACACACACACACACACACACACACACACACACACACACACACACACACACACACACACACCCTCTCTCACTCTGGCAGTACCCATACCTGTGAGGTCAAAGTTCATCATCTCGGTCCATCTACTGTACTGTAATGTCTTTGTTCACAGGCAATATATCCATAGACTTAGACATTGTCAACATTACATAATCCAAAACAACAACATAACCTGTTTGATCTGTATTACCATATCACAAGGTAAAGAACACAGCCTAACTTAAAGTGGAAGCCACTATCATAGAATCACCACACGCTATGAAGATGCATTAGTCTATAGTCTAGAGTCGCCTCTTCTCCTTGTCTCCTTTCCTTCATTCACACAGATTTGAAAGAAACGGACAGGTGGCAAATAGGCTTCCGCCATACTGCTTTCACATATCCGATATCTATCCTTTCAGATTAGTGCTGATAAAGGGGAGACTAGGAAAGGATGCTTCTGTAGATTATTAGGATGCACCCCCATTACAGTTTCCCCTACCTTTGGACCACACAGGCTGGTGGACAATGACTTAAAAGCCATGAAAAGAGGTTAATCGACTATCTGTGATTTTATTTTTTGTTTTTTTGTCTTGATATTTTTTGGATTTAAAATAATAAACTGTATAAATGGGAGAGAAAAAATATGTTGTCTGATGTTTTTATTCCACATGGGTCTTGCCCAGTCTCTTGTTCTGTTTTTCCTCTTGTTTTTTTTTATACTTCCCTTCTTTTTCCTGCCCAAAGTATTGCCTAGTTTAATTACCATGCCTAAACAATAGCCTTCCACTCCCTCTCCTTCTCCCTTTGTCTAACAGGCATCACATTGACCCCCATTCCACATTCCGTGATGTTAGTGAGTAGCCGCCTCAACGGGTCATTCTAATAAGAACTACACAAAGAACCTGCAGGACGTTCTAGATTCCACACAGAACACATACGGTCCCTTCAGAAAGTATTCACACTCCTTGACTTTTTCCCCCCCAAAAAATGGTGCTACAACCTGAATTTAAAATGGATTAAATTTAGATTTTGTGTCGCTGAGCTACATACTATACCCCATAATGTCAAAGTGGAATTATGTTTTTTTGAAGAGTTTACAAATTAATTAAAAATGAAAAGCTGAAATGTCTTAAGTCAATAAGTATTCAAACCTTTTGTTATGGCAAGTCAAAAATAAGTTCAGGAGTAAAAATGTGCTTAACAAATCACATAATAAGTTGCATGGACCAGTAATAGTGTTTAACACAAAGACTACCCATCTTTGTACCCACACATACAATTATCTGTAAGGTCCCTCAGTCGAGCAGTGAATTTCAAGCACAGATTCAACCATAAAGACCAGGGAGGTTTTCCAATGGTTCGTAAAGAAGGGCACCTATTGGTAGATACGTTTTTAAAAAAGCAGATGTTGAATATACACTACCGTTCAAAAGTTTGGGGTCACTTAGAAATGTCCTTGTTTTTGAAAGAAAATAACATTTTTTGTCCATTAAAATAACATCAAATTGATCAGAAATACAGTGTAGACATTGTTAATGTGGTAAATGACTATTGTAGCTGGAAACGGCAGATTTTTAATGGAATATCTACATTGGCGTACAGAGGCCCATTATCAGCAACCATCACTCCTGTGTTCCAATGGCATGTTGTGTTAGCTAATCCAAGTTTATAATTTTAAAAGGGTAATTGATCATTAGAAAACCATATCTCAGACTGGCCAATAAAAAGAAAAGATTAAGATGGGCAAAAGAACACAGACACTGGACAGAGGAACTCTGCCTAGAAGGCCAGCATTCTGGAGTCGCCTCCTCATTGTTGATGTTGAGACTGGTGTTTTGCGGGTACTATTTAATGAAGCTGCCAGTTGAGGACTTGTGAGGCGTCTGTTTCTCAAACTAGACACTCTAATGTACTTGTCCTCTTGCTCAGTTGTGCATCGGGGCCTCCCACGCCTCTTTCTATTCTGGTTAGAGCCAGTTTGCGCTGTCCTGTCAAGGGAGTAGTACACAGCATTGTACGAGATCTTCAGTTTCTTGGCAATTTCTCGCATGGAGTAGCCTTCATTTCTCAGAACAGGAATAGACTGACGAGTTTCAGAAGAAAGTTCTTGGTTTCTGGACAATTTGAGCCTGTAATTGAACCCACAAATGCTGATGCTCCAGATACTCAACTAGTCTAAAGAAGGCCAGTTTTATTGCTTCTTTAATCAGGACAACAGTTTTCAGCTGTGCTAACATAATTGCAAAAGGGTTTTCTAATGATCAATTACCCTTTTAAAATTATAAACTTGGATTAGCTAACACAACGTGCCATTGGAACACAGGAGTGATGGTTGCTGATAATGGGCCTCTGTACGCCTATGTAGATATTCCATAAAAAAATCTGCCGTTTCCAGCTACAATAGTCATTTACAACATTAACAATGTCTACAGTGTATTTCTGATCAATTTTATGTTATTTTAATGGACAAAATGTTTAGCTTTTCTTTCAAAAACAAGGACATTTCTAAGTGACCCAAAACGTTTTAATGGTAGTGTGCCTTTGAGCATTGTGCAGTTATTAATTACACTTTGGATGGTGTATCAATACACCCAGTCACTACAAAGAAATAGGTGTCCTTCCGAAGGCAGTCGCCGGATATGAAGGAAACCACTCAGAGAATTCAACCTGAGGCCAATAGTTATTTTATAACAGTTACACAGTTTAATGGCTGTGATAGGAGGTAACTGACATAAATGACTGAGTGAAAAGAAGGAAGATTGTACAGAATAAAAAATATTCCAAAACATGCAACCTGTTTGCAATAAGGCACTAAAGTAATACTGCAAAAATGTTTTTATCCTGAATAGAAAAAGAATGCAAATCCAACACAACACATCACTGCGTACCACTCTTCATATTTTCAAACATGGTGGTGGCTGCATCATGTTATGGGTATGCTTGTCATCATGTCATCGACAAGGACTAGGGAGTTTTTTTTTTCAATTAAAATAAACTAAATAGAGCTAATGACAGACAACATCCTACAGGTGAACTTGGATCACTCTGCTTTCCAACAGACACTGAGACAAATTCACCTTTCAGCAGGACAATTACCTAAAATACAAGGCCAAATATAACCTGGAGTTGCTTACCAAGATGACATTGAATGTTCCTAAGTGGCCTAGTTACAGTTTTAACTGACACTGGGTGTACAAAACATTAGGCTCGACTGCTCTTTTCAGGTGAAAGCTATGACCCCTTATTGATGTCAGCTGTTCAATCCACTTCAATAAGTGTAGATGAAAGGGAGGAAACAGGTTAAAGAAGGATTTTTAAGCCTTGAGGAAATTGAGACACGGATTGTGTATATGTGCCATTCAGAGAGTGCATGGGCAAGACAAAATATTTAAGTATCCTTTGAACGGGGTATGGTAGTAGTGCCAGGACCACCGGTTTCAGTGTGTCAAGAACTGCAACGCTGCTGGGTTTATCACGCTAAACAGTTTCATGTGTGTATCAAGAATGGTCCACCACCCAAAGGACATTCAGCCAACTTGACACAACTGTGGGAAGCATTGAAGTCAACATGGGCCAACATCCCTGTGGAATGCTTTTGACACCTTGTAGAGTCCATCAACGAATTGAGGCTGTTCTGAGGGTAAAAGGGGGTGTAACTCAATATTAGGTTCCTAATGTTTTGTACATTCTATGTAAATCAGCTTGAAAATCTATGGCAAGACTTGAAAATGGCTATCGATCAATATTGTAGAATCCAGGTTTGCAAAGCTTACCCAGAAAGACTTAACATCTGTAGTCACTGCCAAAGGGGATTCTAGCATGTATTGACTTAGGGGGTTGAATACTTATCTAATCAAGATATATTAGCGTTTTATTTTCCTTAATATGTATTTTTTATTTTTACAATTATATCCATTTTAATCCCACTTTGTAAAACAACAAAATGTGGAAAAAGTCACATGGTGTGAATACTGTCTGCTGTCACTGTACGTTATTCTATAGATTTTCCGTCGATGCTGCAGTTAACCTGGTTCACGACAACATCACACTATGGAACAATAGGGAAATGGGGAAAAACCCTGCGGAACGATTGCGTGCTCGTGCGCGCATGTGTGTGGCCGATTGTGTGCGTCAATGAATTACCATGCATTTAGCTGCAGGGAACACATGACCTCTCATGTATCTCTGTACAGTTGGCTATGCATCTCTCCCAGCACCTGATGTCTCTATATAGGATACTCAAATCAAACCAAATTGTATTTGTCAAATGTGCCGAATACAACAGGTGTAGAGACCTTACCGTGAAATGCTTACTTACAAGCCCTTAACCAACAATGCAACGAAAAAAAATTGAAGTTAGTAAGAAAATATTAGCCTTTAAAAAATATTTTTTATATAAAATAAACTAAAGTAAGAAAAAAAGTAACACAATAACTTAATAACGAGGCTATATACAGGGGTTCTGGTATCTAGTCAATGTGCGGGGGTACAGGTTAGTTGAGGTCATTTGTACAGTAAAGTGAAGTGATAAAGTGACTATGCATAGATAATAAACAGCGAGTAGCAGCAGCGTAAAAAAGTGTCTCTATGCAAATAGTCAGGGTAGCCATTTGATTAACTGTTTAGCCGTATTTTTGTTTGGGGATAGAAGCTGCTAAGGATCCCTTTGCACCTAGACTTGGCGCACCGGTACCGCTTGCTGTGCGGTAGCAGAGAGAACAGTCTTTGATTAGGATGGCTGGAGTCTTTGACAATTTTTAGGGGCTTCCTCTGACACCGCCTGGTATAGAGGTCCTGGATGGCAGGAAGCTTGGCATCAGTGATGTACTGGGTCGTACACATTAGCCTCTGTAGCGCCTTGCAGTCGGATGCCGAGCAGTTGCTATACCAATCAGTGATGCAACCAGTCAGGATGCTCTCAATGGTGCAGCTGTAGAACGTTTTGAGAATCTGAGGACCCAAGCCAAGTCTCCTGAGAGGGAATAGGCATTGTCGTGCCCTCTTCAGAACTGTTTTGACCATGATAGTTTGTTAGTGATGTCGACACCCGCTCCACTACAGCCCTGCCGATGTGAATGGGGACTCGCTCTCCCCCCCATAGTCCACGATCAGCTCCTCCATCCCGCTCATGTTGAGGAAGAGGTTGTTGTCCCGGCAACACACTACCAGGTCTCCAACCTCCTCCTTATAGGCTGTCCAATCACCGTCAGCAATCAGGCCCACCACCGCTGCGCCATCAGCAAACCCAACGATGGTGTTGGAATCATGCGTATCAAGAATGGTCCACCACCCAAAGGACATTCAGCCATCTTGACACAACTGTGGGAAGCATTCAGGTCAACATGGGCCGCAGTCGTGGGTGAACAGGGAGCACAGGAGGGGACCAAGCACGCACCCCCGGGGGGCCCCCGTGCCGAGGAACAGTGCGTCAGATCTGACACTGCCCACCCCAACCACATGGGGGCGGCCCGTCAGGAAGTCCAGGATCCAGCTGCAGAGGGAGGTGTTCAGTCCCACTTGAAGGCACCGAGGTGTTGAATGCTGAGCTCCAGTCAACGAACAGCACCCTCCCTCACTTAGGTGCTCCTTTTGTCCAAATGGGAAAGGGCAGTGTGGAGCGCAATAGAGACTGCGCCATCTGTGGATCCACTGGGGCGGCACACAAACTGTAGTGGGTCCAGGGCTTCTGGGACCATGGTGTAGATGCAAGCCATGACCAGCCCCCCAATGCACTTCATGCTTACAGACTTGAGTGCTACGGGGCGGTAGTCATTTAGGCAGGTTACCATGGCATTCTTGGGCAAAGGGACTATGGTGGTCTACTTCAAACATGCAGGCACTACAGACTCAGTCAGGGAGAGGCTGAAAACGCTTGCCAGTTGGTCAGTGCATGGTCTGAGTACCCGCCCCCAGCAATCCGTCTGGCCCCGCGAATGCTGACCTGTTCAAGGGTCCCACTCACATCGGCTGCGGTGAGCGTGACCACACATTCGTCTGGAACAGCCAGTACTCTCATGCACGGCCCGGTGCTGCCTGCCCTAAAGTGAGTGTGTGTGTGTTTGTTTCAGTCTGTATGTGTATGTGTGTGTGTGTGTGTGTGTGTGTGTGTGTGTGTGTGTGTGTGTGTGTGTGTGTGTGTGTGGTGTGTGTGTGTGTGTGTGTGTGTGTGTGTGTGTGTGTGTGTGTGTGTGTGTGTGTGTGTGTATGTGTGTGTGTGTGATTTTTAGCTACCCCATTTAGTTCATAGAGAACAAGCTAACTGACATGCATCTATTTGGTTGCTTCATGGTTGCCTCCACCATTCATGGATAAAAACCTCACAGGAAATATGAAACGTATTTCTTCATGGTTTGTTTATCTGTGTTACAAAGTGCAGCTGTAACCGTTCATTTGTGAATAAAACCTCACAGGAAATGCTGATGGAAGTAAGAATATAGCAACATCCTGGCATTTATATATCTAAAGCGTATCAGTTCTGTTTTTCTACACTTCTCACTGGTGTGTGTGTGTGTGCATGTGTTCAGTTATAGACCATACAGGCACCTGGTTGAGATTCCACCATGTTAGGACCGTTTGTCTAAGTCTGCAGATGTAGCCTTTATTCTCATAGTAGCTATGAGAATAAAGGCTAACCCAGCGGGCAAAATTGGTTGAAATGACATAATTCATATAAAACGAGTTATAATGATGCCATTTCAACCAGTTCTGCCTATTTTGCCCACTGTAAAAAATCTCTTTCTGACTAGGGGCTGGAGTTTTCCATTGGTCAGGAAAAACTCCTGGCTGTAACTATGTTCCGTGGTGACGTTTCACCTAGGTAGAGATCCAGGATCAGCTTCCCTTTCCCTAATCCCTTAAGTTTGAAAAATGTCAAACTGACCCAATATCAGCATCTAAGGGCAACTTCACCCTACTCTCTTGTATATAATTAGGTCCAGGGGTGTTTTCTGACCAGACCAGAAACAAATCCTGGCCCTACTATGACATTTACCATACAAACCTATGAATATATATTATGCCTACTGAACACAAACACATTACATACAATACATAGGTCTTCTCTTTTGGGTCAATACTCCTTCCTGATTATTTTGGGAGTCATGGGAGCTGCCAAGACAAAAATACAGTATGTTCCCTGATAAACTGCCAAAGGCTTTTTGCCCTGCCTGGTTTCCCAGTCTCTCAGGAAATCCAGTGTATTTCATGCAACTGGACACAGTTTTGGGCACCGGCGCAGAATAGCCGTCGTCCTCTTGATCCCTGGTGTCGGCAGCTTTCAGATTTTTTATTAAATGCACCACATCTGTGTCTCAATAGTTTTAACTAGCTTCCTTTCCTTGTATCCTTTCGTGTTTCCATTGTTTCCTTTCCTTGTATCTTCATAATGGTTCAGGTCCATGATGGTTCAGGACATGACAGGACAGGTGAAAGCAGTATGGATGAAACCAGTCCTTTTAATAATAACTGAAAATAAAGGAAGATGAGACAACCAAACCGAGCAATTTTATAGTATAGAGACACAACCCATGTTTCAAGCAGAACTGCAGCAGCACAAGCAGGAGCAGAAGCAGTGCTGGTTGGCTTCCATCTTAAGAGTATGTGAACATATGCTACTATTCTATCAGACCCATACTGCCGCAATATCAGTATGGGTCTTTTCCATGATTAATTGCACAGCATGTAAGAGGATTTGCCAATTTGAAGACCCTGTTGACATCTGTGACTTTGCAATGACAGTGGTCTAATAGGCTAATGCCTAGGCCTATATTGGATGAGGGGTTACACTAAGGCTTCCTGTTTCTAATGTAAATATTTCTGAGTAATAAGCCTAATGGGCGAGGAGTTAGGATAAGATAAGATAGATAGGGGAAGTGTAAAATCAGATGGGCCACTATAAATCTACTGTAGGCCTGTCATATTTCAATAGAAAACAATATAAATTGATTGTCTATCTGAATTTTTTTTTTTACCTTTATTTAACTAGGCAAGTCAGTTAAGAACAAATTGTTATTTACAATGACGGCCTACCCCATACCAATAAACACATGAATACAAACTGAATCTACATGCCATGTAAAAAAATATTCATAAACCATTATAGCTGGAAATATAATTAAAAAGTACAAACCAGTGAATAATAGCCTACAACTCCCGAAACTCTTTGCAGGGTCCAATTTGACAATCGTCCAATCCGCGTCATGACAGCTCCGCACGTGACTCTGGGTGAAGTTCTTCCTGAGAGAGCGGTGCAAAACAGACTGACAAATCCAGGAACGGAGAATTGCAGTTTGTGTGTAAGTAATACAAATTACGATAAAAATACCGCGGCGAATAAATTGTGTGGGCTTTTCGGCAGCTGTTGGTTGATGTCACGTTGTGCTGAGAGGAGAGCAACTGTCGTAGTTGTGTTCTAAAGTAGCTGTCGGGTTTGTCTTGGGCCTTCGCTATTTCCTGGTCGATGCTCGCGAGCTCATTCTATGATGTCTGTGGATGTGATGCACTGGCTCGAGTTTTGGCGTTGCGCTCTTGCTGGAATGGGGCAGGGGCAAAGTTGTAAAAGTTGTGTTCTCGTGTGTTTGAAGCCTTTATTTTGGAAACATTCCTTTCAGTTGGTGGTTATTTGTTGTGTTTACAATGTTATTTGAGCCGTAACGTCTATAGTATTGAAGCAGAATGCACTATTTTTCCCCCCCCCCAGCGTAACATTGAAGCTAGTTTTGCATTCCATTTGTCGTTCACACCACTGGATTTTGGGGATCGGGCTAGTCAGCAAGCAGAATTTACAAGTAAAGTCAGTTAGAATACAAAACGTTCCCGAGATGATTAACGTTAGCGTGATATGGTTCCAATTCAAAACACTACTCGTTTCCCATATTTCTGCATTGCAAGTCTGACTTCACTTATGACAGTCCAGTGCTAGTGCTACTTTGTTGCTACAGTATTTGCCACTCACACTGGATACAAATGGAAAGTAGGGAGGTTGTCATGCTGTTGCGTTATTGTTGCAATGATACATGTAACACATTGTATCATATTAGCATCGACCATGAAAATACAGTCTTCGTGATAATAGCTTTTAATAATCTCAGAGCTTGAAAGGAACATTATTGAATCATTAACGTTACAGACCTCGTGTGGATATTTTTTTAGCACATAAATATTTGTTCATATTGCATTCATCCAAAAGAGGTAACCAGAATATTGAATATAGGACAGAATGTTTGACCCAAATGGCACCCTATTCCCTATATGGTGTGCTAATTTTGACCAGGGTCCATAGAACTCTGGTCAAAAGTAGTGCACTATGTAGGGTATATGGTGCTATTTTGGATGTAAACCAGTGTTTGACCCACTTGCAGCATCAGCCTACAGTATGATAATATCAACAACAATGCAGGTATTGATTTTGCCCTTTTGGGGGGGAGGTCTGTCTGTGTCTGTTGTGTTTGATGGATTGAATAGATAAGAGTAGTTTGTAGTGATGTACTGTATGATGAGGCTTGCTAAGCTAGGGCAGCCCCCTTGTCTCCCGCTGCCTCCCACCCTCTGTGTCACTTGTCAAATATTCTGAACAAAAATATAAATGCAACATGCAACAATTTCAAATATGTTGCTCAGATACAGTTCATATAAGGAAATCACTCAATTTAAATACATTCATTATGCCCTAATCTATGGATTTCACATGACTGGGCAGGGGCACAGCCAAGGGTGGCCCTTAGAGGGCATAGGCCCACCCACTTGGGAGCCAGGCCCACCCACTAGGGAGCCAGGTCCAGCCAATCAGAAGGACTTTTCCCCCCTCAAAAGGGCTTTATTACAGACAGAAATACTCCTCAGCACCACCCCTTCCCTCCTCTGACGATCCCGCAGGTGAAGAAGCTCGATGTGGAGATCCTGGCCTGGTATGGTTACACGTGGTCTGCGGTTGTGAGGCTGGTTGTACATACTGACATATTCTCTAAAACGATGTTGGATGTGGCTTATGGTTGAGATATTAACATAGAATTCTCTGGAAACAACAAAACTGCACATTTTAGAGTGACCTTTTATTGCCCCCAGCACAAGGTGCACCTGTGTAATGATTATGCTGATTAAACAGCATAATCATTTTCTTAATATGCCACTAGCAGGGATGTAAACAAATTTGGGCACAACATTTGATAGAAATCAGCTTTCTGTGTGTGTGGAAAATTTCTGGTATCTTTTATTTCAGCTCATGAAACATGGGACCAGCACTTTACATGTTGCGTTTATATTTTTGTTCAGTGTATATATTTGTGTGTGTGACACACACACACACAAACGTTAGAAATAGCGATGCTCTTTTGTCTTGACGCAGCGTAGCACTGTCTCATTGGTACAGTATGTTGATGTGACCCCGATGTTGCTATATCAGATATAGAGACTGGCACTTTCAATGAAATGATTAATGTCCTGACTTATACCTTTAGCATTTACATTTACATATTTACATTTAAGTCATTTAGCAGACGCTCTTAACCAGAGCGACTTACAAATTGGTGCATTCACCTTATGATATCCAGTGGAACAACCACTTTACAATAGTGCATCTAAATCTTTTAAGGGGGGGGGGGGGGGGGGGGGGGGTTAGAAGGATTACTTTATCCTATCCTAGGTATTCCTTAAAGAGGTGGGGTTTCAGGTGTCTCCGGAAGGTGGTGATTGACTCCGCTGTCCTGGCGTCGTGAGGGAGCATGTTCCACCATTGGGGTGCCAGAGCAGCGAACAGTTTTGACTGGGCTGAGCGGGAACTGTGCTTCCTCAGAGGTAGGGGGGCCAGCAGGCCAGAGGTGGATGAACGCAGTGCCCTTGTTTGGGTGTAGGGCCTGATCAGAGCCTGAAGGTATGGAGGTGCCGTTCCCTTCACAGCTCCGTAGGCAATCACCATGGTCTTGTAGCAGATGCGAGCTTCAACTGGAAGCCAGTGGAGAGAGCGGAGGAGCGGGGTGACGTGAGAGAACTTGGGAAGGTTGAACACCAGACGGGCTGCGGCGTTCTGGATGAGTTGTAGGGGTTTAATGGCACAGGCAGGGAGCCCAGCCAACAGCGACTTGCAGTAATCCAGACGGGAGATGACAAGTGCCTGGATTAGGACCTGCGCCGCTTCCTGTGTGAGGCAGGGTCGTACTCTGCGAATGTTGTAGAGCATGAACCTACAGGATCGGGTCACCGCCTTGATGTTAGTGGAGAACGACAGGGTGTTGTCCAGGATCACGCCAAGGTTCTTAGCACTCTGGGAGGAGGGGACAATGGAGTTGTCAACCGTGATGGCGAGATCATGGAACGGGCAGTCCTTCCCCGGGAGGAAGAGCAGCTCCGTCTTACCGAGGTTCAGCTTGAGCTGGTGATCCGTCATCCACACTGATATGTCTGACAGACATGCAGAGATGCGATTCGCCGCCTGGTTATCAGAAGGGGGAAAGGAGAAGATTAATTGTGTGTCGTCTGCATAGCAATGATAGGAGAGACCATGTGAGGATATGACAGAGCCAAGTGACTTGGTGTATAGCGAGAATAGGAGAGGGCCTAGAACAGAGCCCTGGGGGACACCAGTGGTGAGAGCGCATGGTGCGGAGACAGATTCTCGCCACGCCACCTGGTAGGAGCGACCTGTCAGGTAGGACGCAATCCAAGCGTGGGCCGCGCCGGAGATGCCCAACTCGGAGAGGGTGGAGAGGAGGATCTGATGGTTCACAGTATCAAAGGCAGCAGAAAGGTCTAGAAGGATGAGAGCAGAGGAGAGAGAGTTAGCTTTAGCAGTGCGGAGAGCCTCCGTGACACAGAGAAGAGCAGTCTCAGTTGAATGCCCAGTCTTGAAACCTGACTGATTAGGATCAAGAAGGTCATTCTGAGAGAGATAGCAGGAGAGCTGGCCAAGGACGGCACGTTCAAGAGTTTTGGAGAGAAAAGAAAGAAGGGATACTGGTCTGTAGTTGTTGACATCGGAGAGATCGAGTGTAGGTTTTTTCAGAAGGGGTGCAACTCTCGCTCTCTTGAAGACGGAAGGGACGTAGCCAGCGGTTAAGGATGAGTTAATGAGCGAGGTGAGGAAGGGGAGAAGGTCTCCGGAAATGGTCTGGAGAAGAGAGGAGGGGATAGGGTCAAGTGGGCAGGTTGTTGGGCGGCCGGCCGTCACAAGACGCGAGATTTCATCTGGAGAGAGGGGAGAAAGAGGTCAAAGCACAGGGTAGGGCAGTGTGAGCAGGACCAGCGATGTCGTTTGACTTAGCAAACGAGGATCGGATATCGTCAACCTTCTTTTCAAAATGGTTGACGAAGTCATCTGCAGAGAGGGAGGAGGGGGGGAGGGGGAGGAGGATTCAGGAGGGAGGAGAAGGTAGCAAAGAGCTTCCTAGGGTTAGAGGCAGATGCTTGGAATTTAGAGTGGTAGAAAGTGGCTTTAGCAGCAGAGACAGAAGAGGAGAATGTAGAGAGGAGGGAGTGAAAGGATGCCAGGTCCGCAGGGAGGCGAGTTTTCCTCCATTTCCGCTCGGCTGCCCGGAGCCCTGTTCTGTGAGCTCGTAGTGAGTCGTCGAGCCACGGAGCAGGAGGGGAGGACCGAGCCGGCCTGGAGGATAGGGGACAGAGAAAATCAAAGGATGCAGAAAGGGAGGAGAGGAGGGTTGAGGAGGCAGAATCAGGAGATAGGTTGGAGAAGGTTTGAGCAGAGGGAAGAGATGATAGGATGGAAGAGGAGAGAGTAGCGGGAGAGAGAAAGCGAAGGTTGGGACGGCGCAATACCATCCGAGTAGGGGCAGAGTGAGAAGTGTTGGATGAGAGCGAGAGGGAAAAGGATACAAGGTAGTGGTCGGAGATTTGGAGGGGAGTTGCAATGAGATTAGTGGAAGAACAGCATCTAGTAAAAATGAGGTCAAGCGTATTGCCTGCCTTGTGAGTAGGGGGGGAAGGTGAGAGGGTGAGGTCAAAAGAGGAGAGGAGTGGAAAGAAGGAGGCAGAGAGGAATAAGTCAAAGGTAGACGTGGGGAGGTTATAGTCACCCAGAACTGTGAGAGGTGAGCCATCCTCAGGAAAGGAACTTATCAAGGCGTCAAGCTCATTGATGAACTCTCCAAGGGAACCTGGAGGGCGATAAATGATAAGGATGTTAAGCTTGAAAGGGCTGGTAACTGTGACAGCATGGAATTCAAATGAGGAGATAGACAGATGGGTCAGGGGAGAAAGAGAGAATGTCCACTTGGGAGAGATGAGGATTCCAGTGCCACCACCCCGTTGGCTCGATGCTCTAGGGGTATGCGAGAACACGTGGGCAGACGAAGAGAGAGCAGTAGGAGTAGCCGTGTTATCTGTGGTAATCCATGTTTCCGTCAGCGCCAGGAAGTCTAGGGACTGGAGGGTAGCATAGGCTGAGATGAACCCAGCCTTGTTGGCTGCAGACCGGCAGTTCCAGGTGCTGCCGGAGACCTGGAACTCCACGTGGGTCGTGCGCGCTGGGACCACCAGGTTAGAGTGGCAGCGGCCACGCGCTGTGAAGCGTTTGTATGGCCTGTGCAGAGGGGAGAGAACAGGGATAGACAGACACATAGTTGACAAGCTACAGAAGTGTTGTTTCTTGTATTATTGTCTCTTGTGTCTTTAGAGAACTGTTTCACTTTGATATCCTTTTTCTTCTGTCCTGATTTTCTCTTTCTTTTCTTCTGTTAACTAGATATTCTTTGTTGTTCTTCGTTAGCTAGCTAGCTTCTTCCAAAAGAGTCCCTAGCAACTGCTTAGCAACTGGTAAACAATTCAGCTAGCTAAGATAACTAAAATTTTATGAAAAATAGTTATTTTTCAAAAGCCTATCTTTGTTTGTTGCTTGTTTTTTCTCCTATTCAGTCTTGCAGTTTTCTTTAGCTTTTTTCTGATGTACTTCACTCTAAAAACCATGTAAATTTCAATATTTGTAGGAGCTCATTTTTCAGCTGCTGCTGCTCAAATTGGAGTTCCGGAATGAATTTAAAGGGACAATCCAAACTTTGACTTTTAAATCAGTGATATATAGGTCTATCTATTGAGGAATGTAACCTATGAATGCCTCATGAGTTTAGCTCACCTGACCTCCAAAATATTAGCTGTATCACAACCGGATGTGATTGGGAGTCCCATAGGGCAGAACACAATTGGCCCAGCGTCGTCCAGGTTTGGCCGGTGTAGGCCGTTGTTGTAAATAAGAATTTGTTCTTAACTGACTTACCTAGTTAAATAAAGGTTCAATAAAGAAAATTACTAAATAACGTTGTTTTACTCCGTTGCTGCTAAACAATATAATAAACAAACACGGTATAGTTTCAAAACATGGTTAAAACGATCATTTTGTTCCCATGGATGGTCTGTCCTTGCATCCATATGAATTTGACAGTGGTTAGACCTACATTTCCCCATCCCTCAGCTGTTTACCAAAAAGGTGTCTGGGTTGACTGCTGTGTTCATTTTTCGAATCCCGGATTGCCCTGTTAAACTGACATGGTTGGTTGGTTTGATATTCCGGTGCTGGAATAAACCAGGCTGAACTAGGCTATATGATGCTAAATATAACTCGAGTGGTCACTACTTCAAACTGTAATAGCTGTTCCTTGAGATGAGCGGTTTGATTTGTGTGGTGTAGTGTGTGTGTGTGTGTGTGTTAGGATAGGGGTTTGAAATAATTTCACTATACGAATAGTATCATACATTTTTGTTGGATATCAGATATCCAAGGCAACTCTGCTACAGCCAAGCTAATTTGTTGCATCCACAATGTTATTTATCATCCCATATAACAATGCCTGTCTTGACTGGAGTAGCCTAGAGAAGCTAGTTAATGATCCGCCTTTTTTTTTTCTCCAATTTTTGCCTAAAATGACAAATCTAACTGCCTGTAGCTCAGGACCTGAAGCAAGCATATGCATATTCTTGATACCATTTGAAAGAAAGCACTTTGAAGTTTGTGGAAATTAATGTAGGATAATATAAGACATTAGATCGGGTAAAAGATAAAACATGCAGGTTTTTTTATACTTTCTTTGTATTATCTCTGTATGCTAGAGAAATGCCATAATGTATTATTCCAGCCCAGGTGCAATTTACATTTTGGCCACTAGATGGCAGCAGCGTATGTGCAAAGTTTTAGACTGATCCAATGAACCATTGCATTTCTGTAAAAAATTATGTCAAGACTGCCCAAATGTGCCTAATTGGTTTATTAATAACTTTTAAAGTTCAGAATTGTGCACTCTCCTCAAACAATAGCATGGTATTATTTCACTGTAATAGCTACTGTAAATTGGACAGTGCAGTTAGGTTAACAAGAATTTAAGCTTTCTGCCTATATAAGATATGTCTATGTCCTGGGAAATGTCCTTGTTACTTACAACCTCATGCTAATCGCATTAGCCTACGTTAGCTCAACCGTCCCGCGGGGCGCCCACCGATCCTGTAGCTAGCTAGGCTAATTGAGGCCACATGTTGTGCTTTCTCCCCAACCCCATTCAGATAAAACAACCTACTTGTTGGTTGCTCGTTTTAGCCTACTTCTCATTTCAATAATTTTTTATTACGCAATTTTATTCCATCTTGCATTGCATTAGTGAACGTTCACTCCACTTGCTACACATTGAGCTGCTTTGATTGGCCAACATAATCAACAAGCTACCTCTCTCTTTCTCCATATATCGCTAACTCTCTCTGGTCAGTGTGTTTTATTGTGGTTTGCACCATGCACGTCATAAAAACGACATGAAAAAGTTTGTTTTATTCAATTAATAATTTAACATTTTTCTTTCAGCCTCATAGCAAAATATATGGAATTGCAGGAAATTTGCTTTAAAACTGCAACATTTTATCTTTGCAACATGGCAAATGTGTAGAATTGCAGGAAATTTGCTTTAAAACAGCTACATTTTGTCACTGCAGCCAACAGGAGAGCCTCTAAATTTTTCGGACAGCAACCGGATCATTGGTCATACAAGAGCTGCAACGCTGATGGGTTTTTCACACTCAACAGATTCCCGTGTGTATCAAGAATGGTCCACCACCCAAAGGACATCCAATCAACTTGTCACAACTGTGGGAAGCATTGGAGTCAGCATGGCCCAGAATCCATCTTGAATACTTTCGACACCTTGTGGAGTCCATGCCCCAATGAATTGAGGCTGTTCTGAAACACCTTCCCAATTAATTGTTGACTGCCAAGTAGGCATTAAACATAATTGTGGACACATCTCATTCCAAAATCATGGGCGTTAAAATGGAGTTTGTCCCCCCTATGCTGCTATAACAGCCTCCACTCTTCTGGGAAGGCTTTCCACTAGATGTTGGATCATTGCTGTGGGTACTTGCTTCCATTCAGCCACAAGAGCATAAGTGAGGTCGGGGACTGATGTTGGGCGATTAGGCCTGGCTCGCAGTCGGCGTTCCAATTCATTCTGAAGGTGTTAGATGAGGTTGAGGTCAAGGCTCTGTACAGGCCAGTCAAGTTCTTCCACACCAATCTCAACAAACCATTTCTGTATGAACCTCACTTTGTGCACAGGGGCATTGTCATGCTGAAACAGGAAAGGGCCTTCCCCAAACTTTCGCCACGAAGTTGGAAGAACAGAATTGTCCCTTCACAGAACAGCGCAAACTGGCTCTAACCAGCATAGAAAGAGGAGTGGGAGGCCCCGGTGCACAACTGAGCAAGAGGACAAATACATTAGTGTCTAGTTTGAGAAACAGACGCCTCACAAGTCCTCAACTAGCAGCTTCATTAAATAGTACCTGCAAAAGACCAGTCTCAACGTCAACAGTGAAGAGGAGACTCCGGGATGCTGGCCTTCTAGGCAGAGTTCCTCTGTTCAGTGTCTGTGTTCTTTTGCCCATCTTAATCTTTTCTTGTTATTGGCTAGTCTGAGATATGGCTTTTTCTTTGCAACTCTGCCTAGAAGGCCAGCATCCCGGAGTCGCCTTTTCATTGTTGACGTTGAGACTGGTGTTTTGCGGGTACTATTTAATGAAGGGAATGGCATCTGGTTTAGAGATCCTTACGGGTCCCAAAAAGTTGGACCCATTCCGAAGTTAACCTGGGGCTTTCCCCCACCGACCCGATATGCATAAATACATTTGAAATAATATGGGCCCGTTCGGAACGGGTCTCTGAGGACATCTAGACCCGTTCTGTATAGACGTGGTTGGATCCAGACCCGGTTCGATCCGAGTGAGAGAAGCAGCAGAAAATAAAAAAATGTAAGCTTACTTTATTAATCTGAGCTGATACAGCACGAGAGGAGGGAGAGAGGTGTCGCTCCAGCAGGCGAGGGAGGGGCCTTACTGTGAGCGAGTGACACATGGAGGGAGAGACGAGACAGCAACCAACCAAACCGACTCGTGCTACAGTAGACTATTAGCTGCCATAGCTAGGTTATTTATCATAAAATATGTCTTGGACTGCATCAAATCGGGACGAGAAGCTAGCTAACGTTAGCTAGCTAGGCTAACTGAGGCTGCAGTGCATGCGCTTTCTCATCTTACAACTTTTAATTCTGTCATTTTAATTCCATCTTCCATTGATTTATATATCTCCTAACTTTTGCCACACACTGTGCGAGGCTCTATAGTCTATACTGTAGCCTATTGCCTCTTTGACTTATGATTGGCCAACAACAAGTTACAAGCGCCACGCTCCGCTCTCGTGAAAAGCAAGAGCAGCAGCATAAATCAGAAATATTCTCTCTCTGCTGCAACACTTTCGTTCGGATCTGTACAGGCCCTTCCTGACAAGTCAGTTAAAATTACACATACCCGTGACAATCATATCATGTCCAGCCCAGAAATGTTACATTTATTTAGAATTCTGGATCCGGACCTGCTCCTTTCCTGGATCGGGTCTCAGGTATTTGGGTACAGGTGGATCCGTGAAGACCTCTGTGGTTCATCTTTTTGGGGATAACCATGAGGGGAAACAGTCCCAATAACTTTATTAATCAATATTGATATCTTACGTTTGTTCTCTGACCTCTCTCCGCTCCTTCCATCTTCTCTCCTCCTGTAGAGTCAGTGGAAGAAGCACTCCCCTGTAGAGTCATGGCCTCTGCATCAATACCAGTCTACAACCGCTCGAATAACCCCCTGGAGAACAGCTCTAGTCAGAATGTAAGGATCTCGCTCTCTTCCTCGCTTCTCTTTCCCTTCTCTCTGTCTTTCTCTCTTTCAACTCAAAGGGCTCTGTATACTCACATGTTGTTTTTCAAACTCTCTCTCTGTACCGACCACATCTAATAAGCTGTTTCAGCGGTTAGGCTGAGCAGTAAAGATGATGGTGCCAGCACACGCTAATACACACAAACTCTCATCTCTCTCACTTACATACTCGTATGCATTCACGCATCCCTCTACACCAGGATTCCCCAATAGGTGGCCCACCGGTGATTTTATTTGGCCCCACAAGTTTTCTTTGCAAAAATTTCTAAAAACCTATTTTCGCTTTGTCATTATGGGGCATTGTATGTAGATTGAGGGGATTTAAAACGTTTTTTTAACCATCTGCAAACTCAACTCAGTGACCAAACTTTTTAATCAGGCATTTCCTAGGTTGCTGCTGTTACTAGCTACTGTTGGTTAGCCTCTTCTGTCATTAATAAGTTATGGTGGCTCTACCTAACATCCATAGATAGTAGTGCTGTCTTACTCACGGCTCTGTTGAAAGCTCTTATGTAGGAACTCTGTCTGTCTGTACAGTTCCGGCAACCAGCATGAAAGCAATTTATAGCACTTAGTTTTTTTAGAGCATGTGTGTCAGTTGGGTAGAATTTTAGAAAAACGTTCCTACGGCCTTCCAGGATAGTGTACACGGTATAGAGTTTTTGTCAATACAGAGACCCTCTTTCACAGATTACTCATTCCTATTGGCTCTCGAATCAGGAAGTCCTTGAGTGGCGGCCAGTAAAAACAGTGCTCTTATAGCACTGACTGTTGAGGGTTTTCCATGCAAAACAAATGACGGCTTGGTCCAGTTCTATGGACACAAGTGTGGCTTTGTCGAGACCTAGGGAGGCTAGACGCCAAACGAAACAGTTCCCCTTGCTAGACACACACACACACACACACACACACACACACACACACACACACCCCCCCGAGGCACACTCTCTCTTGCACATGCGGATGTACACATACTAAACAGTAGCCTCACTCTTTCTCTCCCTCACATACAGTACATCACTGAAGATGTAGTGTTTTATAAGCTGTTACTCTTCCTGCGGTCCAAACAGGAACAAAATAACACATCATAATAAAACAATACATCATAATAAAACAGTAGGCTACATCATAAATAATACAATACATCATAATAAAACAATAGGCTACATCATAATAATACAATACATCATAAAACAATAGCCTACATCGTAATAAAACAATACATCATAATAAAACAATAGGCTACATCATAAATAATACAATACATCACAAATAATACAATACATCATACAAGACATTGTGCATATTTGCACAGCTCCTTTGTTAAAAATGTACAATAATAAAACAATACAATATTACTAAATGTGTGTTTTGGAGTGTGTGTGTGTCTTTACAGTCCGCATGGTACTGTGAAGTGTGTTATCTGTTTTTTTTTATCTGGTTGTACTTCTAGCTTGAGTTAATTTATGTGGAAAAGTTCCATGTAGTCATGGCTCTGTAGTGCTGTGCGTTTCCCAGCCTCTGTTCTGGACTTGGGGACAGAGAAGAGACCCCTGGTGGCATGTCTTGTAGGGGTATGTACTGTATGGGTGTCTGAGCTGTGTGTTAGCTGTTTGAACAGACAGTTTGGTGCTTTCAACACGTCAATACCTCTCACAAAGACAAGTAGTGATGCAGTCAATCTCTCCTCCACTTTGAGCCAGGAGAGATTGACATGCATGTTCTTAATATTAGCCCTCCGTGTACATGGAAGGTCCACCTGTGCTGCTTTGTTCTGGGACAAGTGTAATTTGTCTATGTCCTTCTTTGTAGCACTTGACCATATAACTGGGCTGTAGTCCAGGTGTAATAAAACCAGGGGCAGTAGAACTTGCTTTGTGGAATGTGATGTCAAAAAAGCAGAGCATCTCTTTATTACGGACATACTTCTCCCCATCTTTACATCCATTCAATCTATGTTTTGACCATGACAGTTTACAATCTAAGGTAACACTAAGTCATTTAGACTCCTCAACTTGTTCAACAGCCACACAATTTATTACCAGATTCAGCTGGGGTCTAGAACTTAGTGAATTTGTACCAAATACAATTCCCTTAGTTTCAGAGATGTTCAGGACTAAGGCTGTTGCGGTGACCCTATTACCGCCACACCCGGCAGTCATGAGTCATGACCACAGTAAAATTCCACGTGACCGTTAAGTCAAGGTAATCTCCTTTTTATGCACTTTGGACATGCTTTGGTAGTACCCAATTTGCTAGCAACCATCAGGTCGTTAATGGCCTGGTACTCTGGGCTCTATTGTCCTTCTAACCACTCGGGCATCAATGCAAATGCAATCAAAAATCACATCAAAACAGTATGTTGTTTTTAAAACTCACCTCACTGTGATGATCAACTTGAAGAAAGAAGTTCAACAGCAGGTTGAAACTGAGTGTAAAACATGGTCAATGTGGATTTTGCTTCAAAGCCTAACACAACGATATGGACAGCGCTTCCTAAGGTGATGATTAATTCAATACACCCATACACATATAAGAGCTTATGCATACACAATCGGCTTAGGAGCCCAAGCCCCCCCCCCCCCAAAACGGAATTAAAACGATGGTTATGCCGTTATACAATACATTGCCTACAGCGTACAGTACCAGTCAAAAGTTTGGACACCTGCTTATTCCAGGGTTTTTCTTTATTTTTACCATTTTTTAGATTGTAGAATAATCATGAAGACATCAAAAAGATGAAATAACACATGGAATCATGTAGTAACCAAAGTATTAAGCAACTCCAAATATAGCTTTGCGCATGCTTGTCATTCTCTCAACCAGCTTCATGAGGTAGTCACCTGGAATGCGTTTCAATTAACAGGTGTGCCTTGTTAAAAGTACATTTGTGGAATTTCTTTCCTTAATGCGTTTGAGCCAGTCAGTTGTGTTGTGACAAGGTAGGGGTGGTATACAGAAGATAGCCCTATTTGGTAAAAGACCAAGTCCATTTTATGGCAAGAACGGCTCAAATAAGCAAAGCGAAACGACAGTCCATCATTACTTCAAGACATGAAGGTCAGTCAATCCGGAACATTTCAAGAACTTTGAAAGTTTCTTCAAGTGCAGTCGCAAAAACCATCAAGCGCTATGATGAAACTGGCTCTCATGAGGACCGCCACAGGAATGGAAGACCCAGAGTTACCTCTGCTGCAGAGGATAAGTTCATTAGAGTTACCAGCCTCAGAAATTACAGCCCAAATAAATGCTTCAGAGTTCAAGTAACAGACACATCTCAACAGCAACTGTTCAGAGGAGACTGTGTGAATCAGGCCTTCACGGTCGAATTGCTGCAAAGAAACCACTACTAAAGGACACCAATAAGAAGAAGAGACTTGCTTGGGTCAAGAAACATGAGGAATGGACATTAGACCACTGGAAATCTGTCCTTTTTGGTCTGAGTCCAAATTTGAGATTTTTGGTTCCAACCGCCGTGTCATTGTGAGACAGAGTAGGTGAACGGATGATATCCGCATGCGTGGTTCCCACCGTGAAGGATGGAGGAGGTGGTGTGGGGGTGTTTTGCTGGTGACACTCTGATTTATTTAGAATTCAAGGCACTCTTAACCAGCATGGCTACCACAGCATTCTGCAGCTATACGCCATCCCATCTGGTTTGGTCTTAGGCCCACTATCATTTATCAGGACAATGACCCAAAACACACCTCCAGGCTGTGTGAGGGCTATTTGACCAAGAAGGAGAGTGATGGAGTGCTGCATCAGATGACCTGGCCTCCACAATCACCTGTTATTTCTTTGGTTTGATGTCGTCACCTTTACTCTACAATATAGTAAAAATAAAGAAAACCCCTTGAATGAGTAGGCGTGTCAAGATTTGACTGGTATTGTATTACGCATGGAAGAAAAACATAACTGATTTTAAGATGTCTTTGGTACGTAATTGCTTTAGCCTATACTCCAAAATGAAACCAATTTCAGTAATGTCCTTTGAGTGTGTACTGTATCATACTGAATGGACTGGTTACCTAATGCTACGCTCCAGATTTCTATCCACGAGTCTGGGAGAGAACGTATAGCCCTAGGCGATGCTGTTGGTTGTGCAGGCGGCTTACAGGTAGCCTACAATTATAGTGAATTAGATTTTTGAATATCCTAGTAATAGGACATTTTAAAAATATATATATATTCATAATAAATTGGGTGACACACCTTTTTAGTTATACAGACTATCACCACTGTTCACATCTTCTCTCTCCCCTTTATTCTTTTCTTGAGCATGCAGAGCGGTTGTCAACGGTTTAGTAAAATATGTGTTGCGAAAACATGTTACTATCAATGTTCCCATACAGATTACACTTGGTTTCCCAAATGAAGCACCGGATAGCCGCGGAAACAGGGTTGTAGAGCCCCTGGCATACAGCGTTGGGTGGAATATCACCTGTTGCGCAGCCAGAGAATGCTCCTCAAACAGTGGTTTATGGGTGGAGTTAAATAAGTGTTCAGGCATTATTGAAAAAAGGACTGGCAGCGCAGTCTGCCCCAAATGTTAGATACTAGTGAAGACAAGATTGCATTGAGAATAGTCTGAGAGGACAGCTGTGCAGCCTGAGGCAAGGAACAGAGCGCAAGCTTTTTTTGCTACTTTCGCAAATCATCAATAGCCTATGGTCGCATCATGCTGCTCCATGTGTTTTGATTTGTAAGACATTCTAAGGGTTGTATCATTCACAACTGAAGTTGCCAAATAACTCTACATCTAGCATATAGGGACCTGTTTCAAATTATCACTTTTATGCTCAGCGAAGCCACTTCCCATGCGCACTCGCTCCGGAATGGGGAAAAATATCCTTTCTATTTTATTCAGCTATGTTCAATTATATTATTCTACTATAAAATAATATAAAATAATGACATGGGTCTTATGAGCATGTCTTGTCAGCTAAATCAACAAGCCTACAGCCTATGGCATGGAGCATAGCCAGGGAACATACAGTTGGCCAACTCATTCTGTTCTTCTGAATTACATTTTCTTCATATCATGTTTCTTTAGACCTGACTAAAATAAATTATGGATTTTTTGTAATAGTGTATATTAAATAGATTTATTAGCCTTTTAAAAAAAATTGATGTTCCAAAGGCACGCATCAGCAGCTTGTGTGAGTGGAGGCCTGGAGATGCTAATTGTGTTTGTTAATTAAAGATCAATTAATGTGCGACCGGCAGACTTCTGCATTACAGTAACTGGCTGACAAAATTTCATGACCGCCACAGCCCTTTTCAGGACCAGTTTATTACTGGCTGCCTATTCTAAAACTGACCAACTCTTTACTAAGAGTTTGACTTCATTAGCTGTGGTTGCTGATGCGTTTCTGGTTGAGTCATCAGCATACATGGACACACGTGCTTTGTTTAATGCCAGTGGCACGTCATTGGTAAAAATACAAAAGAGTAGAGGGCCTAGAGAGCTGCCCTGTGGTACACCACACTTTACATTTGACATAAGAGAAGCTTCTATTAAAGGAAACCCTGTGCGTTATATTCGATAGATGGCGCTGAATCCACAATATGGCAAAGGTTGAAAAGCCATAATACAAGTTTCCTCAACAACAGGCTATGGTCAATAATATCAAAGGCTGTACTAAAATCTAACAGTTAAGCTTGCATAATCTTCTTATCAATTTCTTTCAACCCTTCATCAGTCATTTGTGTCAGTGCAGTACATGTTGAGTGCCCTTCTCTATAAGCGTGCTGAAAGTCTGTTGTTCATTTGTTCAGAGAAATACCTAAGCACATTTTTATTCCTGAACTTATTTAGGCTTTCCTTAACAAAGGGGTTGAATACTTATTGATTCAAGACATTTCACAACTTCTCATTTTTAATTGATTTGTAAACATTTCTAAAAACAATTCACTTTGACATTATGGAGTATTGTATGTTGGCCAATGACACAATCTCAATTGAATCAATTTTAAATTCGGGCTGTAATAAAACAATGTGGAAAAAGTCAAGGGGTATGAATACCTTCTGAAGGCACTGTATTTGAGTGATATAAAATAGCAGTGAACTATACCTGACAAGTATAAGTGGTTGATGTTAATTTCCCATCCTTTGTCGGGACTGCTTGTCAAGCAGCAGAAGGGCGCATTGTTAATTGATGTTTACTTAGCCAGCTACCACTAGAAACTTTGTACAGTTGCCATTTTTTTTTCTAATGTATAAAAATAAATAACTATCACATTCACCTAAGTATTCAGACCCTTTTTTTCTCAGTACTTTGTTGAAGCACCTTTGGCAGCGATTACAACCTAGTCTTCTTGGGTATGATGCTACAAGTATGGCACACCTGTATTTGGGGAGTTTCTCCCATTCTTCTCTGCAGATTCTCTCAAGTTCTGTCAGGTTGGATGGGGAGTGTTGCTGCACAGCTATTTTCAGGTCTCTCCAGAGATGTTCGATCGGGTTCAAGTCCAGGCTCTGGCTGGGCCCTCAAGGACATTCAGAGGCTTGTCCTGAAGCCACTCCTGCGTTGTCTTGGCTGTGTGCTTAGGGTCATTGTCCTGTTGAAGATGAACCTTCGCCCCAGTCTGAGGTCCTGAGCGCTCTGGAACAGGTTTTCATCAAGGATCTCTCTCTGTACTTTGTTCCGTTCATTTTTGCTTCGATCCTGACTAGTCTCCCAGTCCCTGCTGCTGAAAAACATGCCCACAGCCTAATGCTGCCACCACAATGCTTCACCTTAGGGATGGTGCCAGGTTTCCTCCAGACATGACGTTTGGCATACAGGCCAAAGAGTTCTATCTTGGTTTCATCAGACCAGAGAATCTTGTTTCTCATGGTCTGAGAGTCTTTAGGTGCCTTTTGGCAAACTCCAAGTGGGCTGTCGTGCAGTTTACTGAGGAGTGGCTTCCGTCTGGCTACTCTACCATAAAGGCCTGATTGGTGGAGTGCTGCAGAGGTGGTTGTCCTTCTGGAAGGTTCTCCCATCTCCACAGAGGAACTCTAGAGCTCTGACAGAGTGACCATCGGGTTCTTAGTCACCTCCCTGACCAAGGCACTTCTCCCTCGATTACTCAATTTGGCCAGGCAGCCAGCTCTAGGAAGAGAATTGATGGTTCTAAACTTCTTCCATTTTAAGAATGATGGAGGCCACTGTGTTCTTGGGAACCTTCAATGCTGCAGAAATGTTTTAGTACCCTTCCCCAGATCTGTTCCTCGACACAATCCTGTCTTGGACACAATTCCTTCGACCTCATGGCTTGGTTTTTGCTCTGACATGCACTGTGAACTGTGGGACCTTACATAGACAGGTGTGCCTTTCCAAATCATGTCCAATCAATTGAATTTACCACAGGTGGACTTGAATCAAGTTGTAGAAACATCTCAAGGATGGTCAATGGAAAAAGGATGCAACTGAGCTGAATTTCGAGTCTCATAGCAAAGGCTCTGAATACTTATGTAAATAAGGTATTTCTGTTTTTATTTTTTATACATTTGCAAAAACTACCATGTTTTCGCTTTGTCATTATTGGGGTATTGTGTGTAGATTCCTGAGGATTTTTTTTTTTTAAATCCATTTTACAATAAGGCTGTAACTTAACAAAATGTGGAAAAAGTCAAGGGGTCTGAATACTTTCCGAAGGCACTGTATCTGGATGATTTATAAAGCCAGGCACATTTAACAGTTAGGCTATTGATTATAGACCTAATTAAGTTGAGGTTTCCTCTCTCCTCACTTTTCTTAGACAATTTCAGGCAAGGGCAGTTTTCTCGTCTCCTAACTCCGCTGCTGCCAATATTCTGGTTGTCTTTGCTGTTTTGCACAGCGACATGGTCTAGGAAACGCCAGTTCAACAGCGCATTGATGTGTTTAAGGACAGCGGCCGCTATCCAATCTGGTAGAAACCGCATTTGTTATAAAATAATATAATTTGTATTCGTGTTGCACCATTGTTCTTACGTAATATAAGCACATACAATTTCAGTAGCACATGTCTTAGAGTGATGGATGTGCCATCGCCATGGCCTCCACAATTGATTAGTCCCCTCAGACAGACGCAAATCAGACAAGTGTCAGCTCTACTATAGACATTTCTGACAACCAACAGCCTATCGACCAAACAATCGACCAGTCGACTAAATGGGGTCAGCCTTAATTGATGGACCACGTCAAATTGGCTAGCTAGCTAATAACAGATCACGTCTATGGCTAGTTAACATGCTAACTTTCAGGGGACAAACTAGATGGCTATATCCAAATTGTTTGATTTTCTTGCCATCTATAGTGGTGACGACAGTAGTCTTGACTGACAACTTTACCAGGACGAGGACTTGCAGATGTCAAGCTCTTTCCAAGAGCCTAATCTCTGATAAAGCAAGCTAAATGACATGTTTGCTTAGCTAGTTAGTTAGCTACATGCCAAATGGATAGGCTACCTTCGAGTACCTGAAAATGCATGATCAATTTGTTTACTGAACATAAAAAGCGTGCCGTTACTTGCTGTATAACTCTGATAGAGCTCTGCATCGTACTGTGACGGTTTATTGATAACGAGCTATAGTGGCACAAAGAGTTGTGGGATATTAGATAGTTCCGGAACTCCAATTTGAGCAGCAGCAGCTGAAAAATGAGCTCCTACAAATATTGAAATTTACATGGTTTTTAGAGTGAAGTACATCGGAAAAAAGCAAAAGAAAACTGCAAGACTGAATAGGAGAAAAAACAAGCAACAAACAAAGAAGATAGTTATTTTTCAAAAGCCTATTTTTCATAAAATTGTAGTTATCTTAGCTAGCTGAATTGTTTACCAGTTGCTAAGCAGTTGCTAGGGACTCTTTTGGAAGAAGCTAGCTAGCTAACGAAGAACAACAAAGAATATCTAGTTAACAGAAGAAAAGAAAGAGAAAATCAGGACAGAAGAAAAAGGATATCAAAGTGAAACAGTTCTCTAAAGACACAAGAGACAATAATACAAGAAACAACACTTCTGTAGCTTGTCAACTATGTGTCTGTCTATCCCTGTTCTCTCCTCTCTGCACAGGCCATACAAACGCTTCACACCGCGTGGCCGCTGCCACTCTAACCTGGTGGTCCCAGCGCGCACGACCCACGTGGAGTTCCAGGTCTCCGGCAGCCTCTGGAACTGCCGGTCTGCAGCCAACAAGGCTGAGTTCATCTCAGCCTATGCTACCCTCCAGTCCCTAGACTTCCTGGCGCTGACGGAAACATGGATTACCACAGATAACACTGCTACTCCTACTGCTCTCTCTTCGTCTGCCCACGTGTTCTCGCATACCCCTAGAGCATCGAGCCAGCAGAAATCCTCATCTCTCCCAAGTGGACATTCTCTCTTTCTCCCCTGACCCATCTGTCTATCTCCTCATTTGAATTCCATGCTGTCACAGTTACCAGCCCTTTCAAGCTTAACATCCTTATCATTTATCGCCCTCCAGGTTCCCTTGGAGAGTTCATCAATGAGCTTGACGCCTTGATAAGTTCCTTTCCTGAGGATGGCTCACCTCTCACAGTTCTGGGTGACTTTAACCTCCCCACGTCTACCTTTGACTCATTCCTCTCTGCCTCCTTCTTTCCACTCCTCTCCTCTTTTGACCTCACCCTCACACCTTCCCCCCCCTACTCACAAGGCAGGCAATACGCTTGACCTCATCTTTACTAGATGCTGTTCTTCCACTAATCTCATTGCAACTCCCCTCCAAATCTCCGACCACTACCTTGTATCCTTTTCCCTCTTGCTCTCATCCAACACTTCTCACTCTGCCCCTACTCGGATGGTATTGCGCCGTCCCAACCTTCGCTCTCTCTCGCTACTCTCTCCTCTTCCATCCTATCATCTCTTCCCTCTGCTCAAACCTTCTCCAACCTATCTCCTGATTCTGCCTCCTCAACCCTCCTCTCCTCCCTTTCTGCATCCTTTGATTTTCTCTGTCCCCTATCCTCCAGGCCGGCTCGGTCCTCCCCTCCTGCTCCGTGGCTCGACGACTCACTACGAGCTCACAGAACAAGGCTCCGGGCAGCCGAGCGGAAATGGAGGAAAACTCGCCTTCCTGCGGACCTGGCATCCTTTCACTCACTCCTCTCTACATTCTCCTCTTCTGTCTCTGTTGCTAAAGCCACTTTCTACCACTCTAAATTCCAAGCATCTGCTTCTAACCCTAGGAAGCTCTTTGCTACCTTCTCCTCCCTCCTGAATCCTCCTCCCCCTCCCCCCCCCTCCTCCCTCTCTGCAGATGACTTCGTCAACCATTTTGAAAAGAAGGTTGACGATATCCGATCCTCGTTTGCTAAGTCAAACGACACCGCTGGTCCTGCTCACACTGCCCTACCCTGTGCTTTGACCTCTTTCTCCCCTCTCTCTCCAGATGAAATCTCGCTTCTTGTGACGGCCGGCCGCCCAACAACCTGCCCACTTGACCCTATCCCCTCCTCTCTTCTCCAGACCATTTCCGGAGACCTTCTTCCCTTCCTCACCTCGCTCATCAACTCATCCTTGACCGCTGGCTACGTCCCTTCCGTCTTCAAGAGAGCGAGATGTGCACCCCTTCTGAAAAAACCTACACTCGATCCCTCCGATGTCAACAACTACAGACCAGTATCCCTTCTTTCTTTTCTCTCCAAAACTCTTGAACGTGCCGTCCTTGGCCAGCTCTCCTGCTATCTCTCTCAGAATGACCTTCTTGATCCTAATCAGTCAGGTTTCAAGACTGGGCATTCAACTGAGACTGCTCTTCTCTGTGTCACGGAGGCTCTCCGCACTGCTAAAGCTAACTCTCTCTCCTCTGCTCTCATCCTTCTAGACCTATCTGCTGCCTTTGATACTGTGAACCATCAGATCCTCCTCTCCACCCTCTCCGAGTTGGGCATCTCCGGCGCGGCCCACGCTTGGATTGCGTCCTACCTGACAGGTCGCTCCTACCAGGTGGCGTGGCGAGAATCTGTCTCCGCACCATGCGCTCTCACCACTGGTGTCCCCCAGGGCTCTGTTCTAGGCCCTCTCCTATTCTCGCTATACACCAAGTCACTTGGCTCTGTCATATCCTCACATGGTCTCTCCTATCATTGCTATGCAGACGACACACAATTAATCTTCTCCTTTCCCCCTTCTGATGACCAGGCGGCGAATCGCATCTCTGCATGTCTGTCAGACATATCAGTGTGGATGACGGATCACCAGCTCAAGCTGAACCTCGGCAAGACGGAGCTGCTCTTCCTCCCGGGGAAGGACTGCCCGTTCCATGATCTCGCCATCACGGTTGACAACTCCCTTGTGTCCTCCTCCCAGAGTGCTAAGAACCTTGGCGTGATCCTGGACAACACCCTGTCGTTCTCCACTAACATCAAGGCGGTGACCCGATCCTGTAGGTTCATGCTCTACAACATTCGCAGAGTACGACCCTGCCTCACACAGGAAGCGGCGCAGGTCCTAATCCAGGCACTTGTCATCTCCCGTCTGGATTACTGCAAGTCGCTGTTGGCTGGGCTCCCTGCCTGTGCCATTAAACCCCTACAACTCATCCAGAACGCCGCAGCCCGTCTGGTGTTCAACCTTCCCAAGTTCTCTCACGTCACCCCGCTCCTCCGCTCTCTCCACTGGCTTCCAGTTGAAGCTCGCATCCGCTACAAGACCATGGTGATTGCCTACGGAGCTGTGAAGGGAACGGCACCTCCATACCTTCAGGCTCTGATCAGGCCCTACACCCAAACAAGGGCACTGCGTTCATCCACCTCTGGCCTGCTGGCCCCCCTACCTCTGAGGAAGCACAGTTCCCGCTCAGCCCAGTCAAAACTGTTCGCTGCTCTGGCACCCCAATGGTGGAACAAGCTCCCTCACGACGCCAGGACAGCGGAGTCAATCACCACCTTCCGGAGACACCTGAAACCCCACCTCTTTAAGGAATACCTAGGATAGGATAAAGTAATCCTTCTAACCCCCCCCCCCCTTAAAAGATTTAGATGCACTATTGTAAAGTGGTTGTTCCACTGGATATCATAAGGTGAATGCACCATTTTGTAAGTCGCTCTGGATAAGAGCGTCTGCTAAATGACTTAAATGTAAATGTAAATATTAGGATCCTCTTGTCTTAACCTGTGTATTTCGAACCTAGGAGCAAAGCAGGAAGTAAATGCAGTGTGCATCTTTCTCTGTAAGGAGGCGTGTGTGTGTGAGCCCTATTAATGTTCCTCTGTCTGTTTTGATGGCAGGCATCCAGAGAGAGTCTGAAGATGGAACCACTGGCAGTCACCTTACTGCCCGGAGAGGAGAGAGTCATAGGTGAGTTTTCTAAGCTGTTTCTGGGTGAATCTCAATTGTATTTATTTGATTGCGTGCATCCTCGCTCCTCGCCTCCTCAAAACATATTGGAGGTGAAGATCTGAGTGGAGGAGCCTCAGATCTTCTGCTCCAATGTGCTTTGAGAGGGAAGAAAAAGAATTGAGGAAATATTGAGATTCGCTCTCTCTGTCTTAAAGGAACCTCTCATAACAGCAACTGTCACTAGTGGTTAGTTTCAGATTCCATAGATGGTTACATCATATAGGATTTCTTGAATGTGATCTGTATTTAGCCTTGTAACCTTTCTCTAGCTGTCTTAGAGGAACTTCTCGTAACAGGAAGAACTCATGTTTTTTTTCTCTAGCCTTGAAAGTTGGTGACATCATTCAGCTGCAGTAGTTGGTGTCTTAGAATACTTACAGTGCGTTCGGAAAGTATTCAGACCCCTTGACTTTTTCCACATTTTGTTACGATAGACTTATTCTAAAATTGATACTTTTCTTCTTACCACCGTATAATGTATGTAAACCCTTAAATTGGTCATCAAATTTGATCTGATCTTCATCTAAGTCACAACAAACAGTGTGCTTAAACTAATAACACACAAATGATTGTATTTTCTTGTCTATATCGAATACATAATTTAAACAAACATTCACAGTGTAGGTTGGAAAAGGTATGTGAACCCCTAGGCTAATGACTTCTCCAAAAGCTAATTGGAGTCAGGAGTCAGCTAACGTGGAGTCCAATCAATGAGATGAGGTTGGTTAGAGCTGCCTTGCCCTATAAAAAAACACTCAAGAAATTTGAGTTTGCTATTCACTAGAAGCATTGCTTGATGTGAACCATGCCTCGAACAAAAGAGATCTCAGAAGATTAAGAATTGTTGACTTGCATTAAGCTGGAAAGGGTTACAAAAATATCTCTAAAAGCCTTGATGTTCATCAGTACACGGTAAGACAAATTCTCTATAAATGGAAAAAGTTCAGCACTGTTGCTACTCTCCCTAGGAGTAGCCGTCCTGCAAAGATGACTGCAAGAGCACAGCGCAGAATGCTCAATGAGGTTAAGAATAATCCTAGAGTGTCAGCTAAAGACTTACAGAAATCTAAACAAGAATGGTGTTCATGGGAGGACACCACGGAAGAAGCCACTGCTGTCCAAAAAAAACATTGCTGCACGTCTGAAGTTTGCAAAAGTGCACCTGGATGTTCCACAGCGCTACTGGCAAAATATTCTGTGGACAGATGAAACTACAGTTGAGTTGTTTGGAAGGAACACACAGCACTATGTGTGGAGAAAAAAAGGCACAGCACACCAACATCAAAACCTCATCCCAACTGTATGGTGGAGGGAGCATCATGGTTTGGGGCTGCTTTGCTGCCTCAGGGCCTGGACAGCTTGCTATCAGATGGAAAAATGAATTCCCAAGTTTATCAAGACATTTTGCAGGAGAATGTAAGGCTATCTGTCCGCCAATTGAAGCTCAAATGAAGTTGGGTGACGCAACAGGACAACGACCCAAAACACAGAAGTAATTCAACAGAATGGCTTCAACAGAAGAAAATACCCCTTCTGGAGTGGCCCAGTCAGAGTCCTGACCTCAACCCGATTTGAGATGCTGTGGCATGACCTCAAGAGAGCAGTTCACACCAGACGTCCCAAGAATATTGCTGAACTGAAACAGTTTTGTAAAGAGGAATGGTCCAAAGTTCCTCCTGACCGTTGGGCAGGGCTGATCTGCAACTACAGAAAACATTTGGTTGAGGTTATTGCTGCCAAAGGAGGGCCAACCAGTTATTAAATACAAGAGTTCACATACTTTTCCCACCCTGCACTGTGAATGTTTACACGGTGTGTTCAATAAAGACATGAAAACGTATCATTGTTTGTTATTAGTTTAAACAGACTGTTGTTTGTCTGTTGTGATGTAGATGAAGATCAGATCAAATTTTATGACCAATTTATGCAGAAATCCAGGTATTTTGTGGTGGTTAATTTCTTTACTATCAAATGAGGAGAGACAAACTTAGCACACAAGTCAGAGTTATACTTAAACTAAATCTTTAATCACTTATTAATATGGGAGCAGGTCAATACAACACACACATATAAAGTGAATCGATTGAGTGCTCTACGATAATGATGGCTGGTTGACGATTCACGCTCAGATGATTCGTTGAGAGCCCCGAGACAAAAGTACAAAGGTCTTTTATAGCCAAGATACACCCCTTTCAACCTACATGATGAACAACAGATATATAGAATGGGTCACAAGGTTAAGATATGTATGAAAGATACCTATAATACATAGCGGACAGTATCTGCTGTGTCAACAGTTTTCATTGTGTAGAGACCAGTGTCTGGCCCTCCGACTCCAAACTGGAACCATCTCTCCCTGGTACGGTATAGAACAGGAACATTAACTCATGCTCTGGAATGCTCTTTAGGTTTTATCACCCAAAAGACATTGTAAATCTCCTGACAGTGTTATCTCCCAGAGGTCCATCATCAGTAGAACACACACAGTAGTTAACAGAATACTCTATTCTGTTGCATAAAACAACCATTTGATGCAATAAAAGTATTATAACAATCTTGCAACTTTCCACTGTAATTTCCAATGGGTTCACATACTTTTTCTTGGCACTGTACATTTTATTAATAAAAATTCTCATCACATAATAACCCATAATGACAAAGCAAAAACAGGTTTTTAGAAATGTTTCCAAATGTATTAAAAATAAAAAACATATCTTATTTGCATAAGTATTCAGACCCTTTGCTATGAGACTCGAAAGGTTCATCCTGTTTCCATTGATCATCCTTGATGTTTCTACAACTTGATTGGAGTCCACCTGTGATAAATTCAATTGATTGGGCATGATTTGGAAAGGCACACACCTGTCTATATAAGGTCCCACAATTGACAATGCATGTCAGAGCAAAACCTAAGCCATGAGGTCGAAGGAATTGTCCGTAGAGCTCCAAGACAAGATTGTGTCGAGGCACAGAACTGGGGAAGGGTACCAAAAAATGTCTGCAGCATTGAAGGGCCCCAAGAACACAGTGGCCTCCATCATTCTTAAATGGAAGAAGTTTGGAAACGCGAAGACTCTTCCTAGAGCTGGCTGCCCGGCCAAACTGAGCAATCGGGAGAAGGGCCTTGGTCAGGGAGGTGACCAAGAACCCGATTTGTCACTCTGACAGAGTTCTCTGCGGAGATGGGATAACCTTCCAGAAGGACAACCATCTCTGCAGCACTCCACCAATCAGGCCTTTATGAAAAAGGCACGACAGCCCGTACCAGTTTGCGAAAGGCACCTAAACAAGATTCTCTGGTCTGATGAAACCAAGATTGAACTCTTTGGCCTGAATGCCAAGCTTCACATCTGGAGGAAACCCCGTACCATCCCTGCGGTGAAGCATGGTGGTGGCAGCCTCATGCTGTAGGGATGTTTTTCAGTGGCAGAGAGACTAGTCAGGATTTAGGGAAAGATGAACGGAGCAAAGTAAAGAGATCCTTGATGAAAACCTACTCCAGAGCGCTCAGGACCTCAGACTGGGGCGAAGGTTCACCTTCCAACAGGACAATAACTATAAGCACACAGCCAAGACAACGCAGGAGGGGCTCAGCGACAAGTCTCTGAATGTCCTTGAGTGGCCCCACCAGAGCCCGGACTTGAAACTGATCGAACATCTCTGGAGAGACCTGAAAATAGCTGTGCTGTGACAATCCCCATCCAACCTGACAGAGCTTGAGAAGATCTGCAGAGAAGAATGTGAGAAACGTCCCAAATACATGTGTGCCAAGCTTGTAACGTCATACAAGTGTCAAGTCTGTAATCGCTGCCAAATGTGCTTCAACAAAGTACTGAGTAAAGGGTCTGAATACTTTATGTAAATGTGATATTTCAGTTTATTTTTAATACATTTTATAAAATTTCTAAACAGTTTTTGCTTTTTCATTATGGAGTGTTGAGTGAGAGTGTGTGTGTGTGTGTGTGTGTGTAGATTGAGGGGGGAAAAAAACGATTTAATCCGTTTTGGAATAAAGCTGTAACATAACAATGTGGAAAAAGTCTAGGGTCCTGAACACTTTCCAAATGCACTGTATATACAGTATACCGCCCACACCGAAACGTGGTGTGTTTACAGTAAATATAACATGAGAGGTGGTAGGGAGGAGATTTCTGTTGGGGTTGTCACAGGAGAGGCTCAATATAGAACCTACTCTCCCCAGCCGTGTCAACTTGCATTGTTCCAGAGTAGTTATAATGTCGCTATCGCTCTCTCAATTTGTCTCTCCTCCAATTCAAAGGGCTTTATTGGCATGGGAAACATATGTTTACATTGCCAAAGGAAGTGAAATAGACAAACAAAAGGGGGAGAAAAGAAAATGAACAGTTAACATTACTCTATCTCCTCACACTCGCTCTCTGGGATCACTTCTGCCAATGTTATTTATTGCTTGGATAATGTTAAGACTGGTTGAATACAGCTTTTGAAAAGCTTTTTTTGTTCTTGCTGTAGTGTTTACATCATGGTTTGTTCTGAGTTTGTGTGGGTACGTGTGCGTTGGATATTCTTGGTCATTCTTATATTACTCTCTCTTTCCCCCCCCCCCAAGACAAAGACATAATGTACATATGTCCATTCAGCGGACCTGTCAAAGGGAAAGTCTTCATTACTAACTACAGACTGTACTTCAAGAGTGCAGACGCAGTGAGTAGTACACACACACACACCGACTGAGAGTCTCACACACGCGTACACACTCACAGGGAGTACCGCTGGGACAAAGCACACACACACACACACACCGCACACCTGTCGTGGTGGTTGCGTCTTGTGTGGCAGACAGATGGAAGGCATCAGATCACCCAGTCAGTCTAACTCTCTAAATAACATGACTGCTATATACTTAACTACTCCTTGTCAATGAACTGTTTGACCAAGAAATCAAAGAGCCTATGAGAAATCCACAGTCACCGGTTCCGGTGGCATGCATTGAAACGCGTGGCCTTATCGTGGCTTTTTTTTGTTGCAGAATTACAAAAAATGAACAGACTTGTTTAGTAAAAGTCTTCACTAGTAAACACCATGTTAAGGTGTGGGACGTTCATTGTATTACAAGAAAAAAAAACTAGCAGGTCTATTTCGCTTCAGCAGTTGGCATAATCTGTCCTGTGGGAACGTGGCGGCTCTCAACACCAGACAGCAGAAAGAGCTGGCCGCTACTATCCGAGAGATTGTCTGTGAGGAGATTACCTCTGCCCTCGACTTCACTAGCCGTGCTCACTTCTAAAGTAGATATCTTTTCAACTAAAGTGGAAAGTCTGAAGAAAGCAGCCAATGCGACAGAGCTGAGGCTCCATGACCTGGAAACGCGAGCTAAGATTAGCGCGAGCTAAACTAGAATAGGCAATCAATCTCCTAAAAGAGAAAACGGGTTCACTTAAATCATTGCTGTAAATTCACTGTGCGGATCATAGGACTAGAAACGGGTGTGGAAGAGGGCAACCCAACTTCCTTCATGACAAATATTTTCTATGACCTGTTCGAGTAGGAGAAGCTGGGTCCCGTGCCGGCGATTTTTAACATTGCGCATCAAACGGGTCCTCTCGGCAACGACTCTCGCTGTATGATTGAACGAATCCTAGTCAAACGGTGGATTAATTGTTCGCCTTGCAGCGGAATTGGGGGCTCTGACCTATTAGGAGAAGAGTATTAACATCTACCCAGACCTGAGTGTCGAGCTGCTAAAACAGAGGGCAACCTACAATTAGGTGAGATCCCAGCTACACGAGCTAAATCTGAGATGCGCCTTCATGCAAAACTCATCTTGACATTCCTTGAACACAACATGCAAGGAAGCACAGGACTTATTTTAGAATCACATTAAGACCAACACACAAGGGGACGAGTCGACAGATGGAACCCCATCATGACTGGCTCAATATTCTGGTGTGCTATCCATTTATACCTTTATTTAACTAGTTAGTTAAGAACAAATTCTTATTTTCAGTGACGGCCTAGGAACAGTGGGTTTAACTGCCTTGTTCAGGGGCAGAATGACAGATTTTTAGCGTGTCAGCTCGGGGATTCGATCTTGCAACCTTTCGGTTACAAGTCCAACGCTCTCATTATTACTGTTATTGCTGATCATTGGAATTTGTTATTATTGTATTGCCTATGGTCCAGGACATTAACACAGTGACAACACCACTCCAATTAACGAACAACGGACAATATATTGAGGTGAATCCCTACATGGGCTAAATATGTGACTATAAGTTGGTAGCTATTCCCCTATCTTTTTTTCTTCCTTTTGATTGCTTTCCTCCCATTTAGGCTATTGAATTTATCTCCCAGGGAGGACATGGCCTACAGGCAGGGCTCTAAATTAACTTTTGTAATTGATAGCACTGGTGCTCCTAACTTCAAAAGATAAAGAGCACCAGAAAAAATGACTTCATTCTTAATTGTCATCAGTTGTTACCTTGATGATGTATTCAAAAGTGCAACTGCAAAGATATTTACAATAGTTATTCGTTTTGGACAAACTAATGTAATATACAGAACATTGATAGGTTTGCTGTTGTACTTTTGAATAATATCAATGTTTTGTTTTTGTATATTACATTTGTTTGTTCAAAACAAATTACCTATGTTAAATAGGTTTGCTTGTGGCACTTTTGAATACTATTTACATAGGTAATTCGTTTTGTACAAATAAATGTAACCTACAAAACGGAACATTTATTGTAATCAAAAGTGCAACAGCAAACATATTTATATAGGTGATGAAAACATAACATTTATTGCATTTAAAAGTGCAACTATAAACTTTTATCCATTACCTCATTCAGCTAACAGAAAATAATATATAATACAAAACTATGTAATAATATACATGTTGTAACATGCTAACTATGAACTGATACTTGGATAATTAAATACATGTTTAGTTTCCTCACAATAACTAATGATTTTTGTTTTATCTAGAATCAACCTGCTGTTAGGGTAGGGACGTCCCTATGAACACTGATTGCACTAACCGTCCTCCCGGATAGTGTCCGCGATAGTGCCAAATTATAATAATGTTTGTGCAGGACAACTCATTTCCATGTGTTGGGTTGATTTGTAGTCCATTATTTTTCTGGGAGAATACATGCGTCTGAATTTGGTAAAAACCATCTCTTTGGCAATGCAGTAAGTGGTGTTAAATTTCATCGACTCTAGCTCAGTTAGCTTGGCCTGTTGACCGGCTTGGGCTGCCACGTGTTGTTGCCTGTCAAATATGGCTGCATGGTAGTGGACTTAGTGATGTTGCTCCAACCCCTGTCTTAATGTACTTGATGTGCTTTTGGCTTAAGTTGTGTTTTAGCAACGACTCGTGTGTTTTTTAGGTTGCTCGACCCAGTAGCAAAATGTGTCTTCCTTGCTATTACGCCCCACTTTCGACAGTACTAACAGACCGTTGTTGCTAGTTTTGTCCCTCCTTAGCCACTTGAATTTGCGAAGCAACCCTCTCGAAACATGTAGATATTTTTCTGAAGAGGTGGATCATGTGGCAACGTCTCTGACATTGTCCTCATCTTCTGGTTGTGCTTGATCATTTCATCGTTTTTTTTTTTTTTTTGTTCAAGAAAGCTGAAAATCCACCATGTTTCATTGTTGTTCTTGCTAGCTAGCTAATGTCATATAGCTGACAGAAAGGAGCGGCACAGATCTAAGAGAAAGTTTGCAGGAAAAGGGATTGGTTGTGCCTGGTGTGTGATTGGTTTATTTAGATACATTTGTAGCAATTTAATTGGTTATGATTTGTAAACAACGTATCAGCCTTTCTTGTATGAGAAGTGTTGCGGCAAAATATTGTTATGCATTTTCTTTGTCGCACAGTGCTCCCAAAATAAAAGTACTGGTCACGCAGCAATTGTTTTTGTTGCATCTGCTACCAAATTGGTCGCACTTTAGAGCCCTGCCTACAGGTCATGAGGAATGATTGTGAAGTTCTTGATTATAGACTGCATTTCTTGCACATACCCTCTTCTTTTTTTGTACATAGTATGGAGCACTTGAATCTATAATACAAATGGAGGGCAAATGTATGTTTGAGGTCATATAAACCATATTGCTAATAATATATTATGACAATGGATTAAGCTAAAAGCTATTGTTCCTACAGCTATCCTATTTAACTGTTTAGGCTTGCATATATTTTTGTTATATATTTTTTTTAAGTTTTTCTTTTTTATTCATTTACCTACCCTAACTCCTCAAGTCTGCTAACTAAACTTTTTTTAATGTTCTGCTTCATTTAGTTTTCAATACCTTAAAGGGATGGTGCATTTTGCATCACCATGTTGATGTGGTCAGTAACAATTTTGCTTCTTGCAAGTCCAATATCTTAACTTGACTGCTGACATGCAAAACATTTTTAGGACTCTATCAACAGTGAACGAATGATTTACAGGGAGGATTTTCTGGGTGTGGAACGACCAATCGGTGGGTTTCCCTGTGGGTCCTGCTTTTTGTTACACGTCCATGGGCTTATCAAACCTAAAGATAACAATTATTTCATTTAATATAACATTCCTTTTTGAAAAACATTGGAAACACTAGCTATTCTCTCTTCGAATTTGAAAATTGTCCTATCAAACATTCCAGCTGTCTTGATATCCTATCAAGAAACCATATTGATATAGCAATGCTCCAAGAAACACACCTGCTTCCAAAAGGACGCACATACAGGTAACTGCCAAAATAAAGGAAACACTTGATTCAATGAGGGATACAAGGCAGGTGCTTCCACACAGGTGTGGTTCCTGAGTTAATTAAGCAATTAAAACATTCCATCTATAAAAATTATTTTGGCTATCATGGCTAGAAGAAATCTGTGACTTTGAAAGAGGTGTTTCAAAGGAACATTGGGTGTGTGTGTGGCAACAGATCTCAACTCAACTGAACACTTTCTGGAGCGGCGCATTTCTCGTGTAAGAATGGTGTCGCATCCCTCCAATAGAGTTTCAGACAGTATAATCTATGGCAAGGCGCATTGAAGCTGTTCTGGGGGTCTCGTGGTGGTCCAACACCCTATTAAGACACTTTATGCATTATGTTTACACCAGTCTCAACGTCAACAGTGAAGAGGCAACTCCGGGATGCTGGCCTTCTAGGCAGAGTTGCAAAGAAAAAGCCATATCTCAGACTGGACAATAAAAATAAAAGATTAAGATGGGCAAAAGAACACAGACACTGGACAGAGGAACTCTGCCTAGAAGGCCAGCATTCCAGAGTCGCCTCCTCACTCTTAAAGTTGAGACTGGTGTTTTGCGGGTACTATTTAATGAAGCTGCCAGTTGAGGACTTGTGAGGCGTCTGTTTCTCAAACTAGACACTAATGTACTTGTCCTCTTGCTCAGTTGTGCACCGGGGCCTCCCTCTCGTCTTTCTATTCTGGTTAGAGACAGTTTGCACTGTTCTGTGAAGGGAATAGCACACAGCGTTTTACGAGATCTTCAGTTTCTTGGCAATTTCTCGCATGGAATAGCCTTCATTTCTCAGAACAAGAATAGACTGACGAGTTTCAGAAGAAAGTTCTTTGTTTCTGGCCATTTTGAGCCTGTAATCGAACCCACAAATGTGGATGCTCCAGATACTCAACTAGTCTAAAGAAGGCCAATTTTATTGCTTCTTTAAATCAGAACAACAGTTTTCAGCTGTGCTAACATAATTGCAAAAGGGTTTTCTAATGATCAATTAGCTAATCCAAGTTCATAATTTTAAAAGGCTAACACAACGTGCCATTGGAAGTCAAGAGTGATGGTTGCTGATAATGGGCCTCTGTACGCCTATGTAGATAGTCCATTAAAAATCTGCCGTTTCCAGCGCCAAAGTAATTTACAACATTAATAATGTCTACACTGTATTTCTGATCAATTTGATGTTATTTTAATGGACAAGAAATGTGATTTTCTTTCAAAAACAAGGACGTTTCTAAGTGACCCCAAACTTTTGAACGGTAGTGTATGTCGATGTATGCAGTGTTTGTGGTGAAAGTAAATAGTCTTTATTGTGACCAATCTTCAAACCCATCACACTGAGTGATGGGTTTTCAAAAGCAGTATGTGGCTCCTGTCACAATATGCTACTCAAATAATAAAGTGCCAATGACGTGGAAATAATCGGCTGTTATGTGAGGGGAAAGAGAGAATTCTACATTTAGGATGAAAAGATATGCCGCAGCTGTCTCGACCACCAGAAGTACCAAAATAATGTCTGTTCAGGAAAGCACTGAGAGTCTGGCGAGACTGTGCCTATTCAAGAACCCCGCGACAGATGACCAGCTGCCAGATAGGAATTCAACCGGTTTTTGGTGCATCATCGGCTGTAAGTGACAACGAAAGTGATCACCGTATAGTTTAAAGTAAGTGCTTTAACTCCGAACAACATCACTATCTGCAGCTAACTTTTGTCAATGCAATAGGCCATGCAGCTACAAGTTAACTTTTGTTTGATTGTTTATTATCCCAGTATTAATCGTTATAATTTTCTTAGACTTTTATCATATAGGTTGAAAGCAGTGTTGCACAAGTCCTGCAGTCGCATGTGTAGGCTACATTTAATATTTTTAGTTGATCATGGTGACAGTTGTAGCCTAGGTCATTTATATATAAAAAATGTTCTTGACAACAACTGATAACCGATGTTGTGTGTCACATGCAAAGTTTATCATTGCAAATGTGTTGCATAATGCATGAGGCAATCTCAGATTATTAACCTTATTTTCCTTTTATTTAAGGTCACTTTTACAACTACTTCTGGTACAAAGTCACTTAGGGGTCCTTTGGAAAGAATTGGTATATGTCTTCAAGGTAATCGGCCCGGGGCAATACCAAAGTATTTGATGCAAGTTCCAGGTTTGTCGCAAGCTGTTATCAAGCAAGCACTGAATATTGTGACTGAGAAGTGTAGAGGATTGGCTAGTAAAAAGGTGGACTCTACTGTGACACACCAGTCCTTAAGCACTGAAATAGTTTATGGGATAAACTTTTGAATAAGTGGAAAAAGTCAGCCCCAAGATTACTGTAATTATTGCAATGTGTGAGCACTTTCTCAATGACTGTGGCTACAGGAACAAGGAAGAGGCCTTAAGACTGCATAAAGAAGTTCTCAATGGCCATGGCAGGTGCCACCCATTTAAGGGCACGTTCTAGATGTATGTGTGCACCATGTTTTGTAATGCGCTTGTCATGCTTTATGGTGGGGCCAAAAAGAGCTGCTTTGACCAACTGTCCAGGCTCGGTGTGTGTAGGAAGAGTACAATGACAAAATTGAAAAGGTTTGGCGAGTCACGGGATGAGAAATGCCTCCAGTGGAGAAGAGGTATGGAGAGTGTCCAGGTCCTGACTGCAGGGAGTGTAGCTTGTCCTGACAACACAACGATGATCAAATGGTATGTACAGTGTATTTGGAAAGTATTCAGACCCCTTGACTTTTTCCACATTTTGTTACGTTACAGCCTTATTTTGGGTGGCAGGGTAGCCTAGTGGTTAGAGCGTTGGGCTAGTAACCGAAAGGTTGCAAGTTCAAATCCCCGAGCTGATAAGGTACAAATCTGTCGTTCTGCCCCTGAGCAAGGCAGTTAACCCAAGTGTTCCTAGGTCGTCATTGAAAATAAGAATTTGTTCTTAACTGACTTGCCTAGTTAAATAAAGGTAAAATAAATATATTTTTTAAATTAATTAAATTGCCTTTTTTCCTCATCAATCTACACACAATACCCCATAATTACAAAGAAAAAAAACAGTTTTTTTTTTTAGAAATGTTTGCATATTTATTAGAAGAAAAAAACCTGATATCACATTTACATAAGTATTCAGACCCTCTTACTCAGTACTTTGTTGAATCACCTTTTGCAGCAATTACAGCCTCGAGTCTTCTTGGGTATGATGCTACAAGCTTGGCACACCTGTATTTGGGGATTTTCTCCCATTCTTCTCTGCAAATCCTCTCAAGCTCTATCAGGTTGGATGGGGAGCGTCGCTGCACAGTTATTTTCAGGTCTCTCCAGAGATGTTCGATTGAGTTCCAGTCCGAGCTCTGGCTGGGCCACTCAAGGACATTCAGAGAATTGTCCCGAAGCCACTCCCGTGTTGTCTTGGCTGTGTGCATAGGGTCGTTGTCCTGTTGGAAGGTGAATCTTCGCCCCGAGTCTGAGGTCCTGAACACTCTGGAGCAGGTTTTCATCAAGGATCTCTCTGTACTTTGCTCCGTTCATCTTTGCCTCGATCCTGACTAGTCTCCCAGTCCCTGCCACTGAAAAACATCCCCACAGCCTGATGCTGCCACCACCATGCTTCACCATAGGGATGGTGCCAGGTTTCCTCCAGACATAACGCTTGGCATTCAGGCCAATGAGTTGAATCTTGGTTTCATCAGACCAGAGAATCTTGTTTCTCATGGTCTGAGAGTCTTTAGGTGCCTTTTGGCAAACTCCAAGTGGGCTGTCATGTGCCTTTTACTGAGGAGTGGCTTCCATCAGGCCACTGTACCATAAAGGCCTGATTGGTGGAGTGGCTTTGTTTTTGCTCTGACATGCACTGTCAACTGTGGGACCTTTTATATAGACAGGTGTGTGCTTTTCCAAATCATGTCCGATCAATTGAATTTACCACAGGTGGACTCCAATCAAGTTGTAGAAACATCAAGAATGATCAATGGAAACAGGGTGCACCTGAAATCAATTTTGAGTCTCATAGCAAAGGGTCTGAATACTTTTTTTATAAATAAAAAAATAAAAACGTTTTTTTGTCATTATGGGGTATTGTGTGTAGATTGATGAGGGGGAAAAATGTATCCATTAGAATGAGGCTTTAAAGTAACAATATGGAATAAGGGAAGGGGTCTGAATACCTTCAGAATGCACTGTATAGACTGTAGCTATTGAAATGTGTTGATTGTTTATGTTAATTTTAAATACGGCTGTGTATGTTTTCTGTGCGTTTTTATTTTTTACAATTACCAAGGCAGTAGGAAACGAGTGACGGCGAGGCAGAGCGACGGGTAGCACTAATCGCATATGCCTTGATGTCTGGCGCGTTACCACTAAGCCACGACGTCAGCATTGCTGTGTTAATCTAATATAACAACCTGTTATGACCCATGTCACTATCTATAATCCAATGCCTGAGAGGGAACAGGTCCAGCTACCAGGGATTGAAGCTCTTCCTGAGAGCCCCATCCTCTGGATCTGAGGAAAGACATTCTCATCTCAGCAGTGCTGGAATAGTATGCACACAGTGTGGTGTTTTATACATGGCAACTCACAGTAGTGGCCCTTAATAGCATGCGTTGCGTGGCTACAGTATGTATGTTTGCTGCATTCATTTGATCACTGATAACTGTTTTGAACCTCGTTTGCAACTGTTTGCAATCATCAGGGCCAGCTTGACTGTGGCCAGGTTTTAATGTCAGGGATCGATGCTCTTCCTGACATCCCATCACCTGGATCCGAGGAGATACCCTCTCAACTGAACGATGATCTAATGTTTTGAATGAAATAACATGTAAAATCATGAGCTGTCTTTTTGTTTGTAATATACAGCTACATTCGGTTGATATTGAGCATTCTAGGGAATAAGCATTATTTTTATTAACTTGTTTCTGTGCTCCTTTTCTAGGCCTATGCACAGAGAAATCCATATCAACTTACAATAGACACATTTGACAGCAGCGTAACACCTTGCATCATTTGACTAGAATATTTTTTTTAAGTCTACCACTGGATCAAAATTTTCACGTCTCAGAAACGTGTTGGTGTAGATCACCTCCCACAACAGGTCTCCATATAAGTCCTTCAATTTCCTATATCCAAATTTGTTCCAAACACTGACGACAAACAATATCTCAACAACGAATTCTAAGAGCTTGTGGGACGTGTCGTTGTGAGACAGTTACCATCATTTCAGCACTACAAGTCTGTTAAATGGCACATACCTCACAATTACTCAGATGTAATGGCAAGGAAATCCGATTTAATTCCTTTAGGGCTACTGGATGAAAATGAAAGACGTTCAAAAGACATGATGAGGACGATCAATCTACTTAATGAAAATTATGTCAAATTTTTCCATAGAAGTACATGGCAAGAACACTCAAACCCCGCATGGGTAGTTGACATTAACAGGTGATCAGTTGACAAAACAAAATGCAAATGCAGCAATTGGACGTTTGAAAAATGCCCTTGAACCCATGGACAAAGTCGAAGGCTTTACTGCCTGCCTTTTACGGACATCCACTGCGCAATTAACTTTACCGACCTCTACAAGACAACATCCAGTGGAGAAATGGGACCTTTGTACCAATTAAGGAACATGGTGAACAGAAGAAATGTGACTCAAAGTGCAGTTGGAGACAATTACAGGCCATGTTTGGATTTTTTTTAAAAGATGGAACAGATGCCCCCATCACAGCTACGCTCCATTACTTTAGCATGGCTTCAGCGCAGGACACAATACACAGACATAGTCCACCCAGAAGAGTTCAAACATCTGCCACTGAAAAACAGAGGTGTTTTGATGCTCAGATGTTTACCATAGTAGACACCTATGTCACGAACGATGACATAGGTTTCCACCACCAGCTAAGTGGAGAAAAGCCAAACGCAGGACAAACAACCACAGATGCTGACCTGTCACTATCATGGCTTTAGCCATCCGGCCTTCCGAAGTCAGAAAGAACTGAGTCACCATCAGCAAAAAGAACACAAGATATCAGTTGTCTATAATCAAGCTAAAATTGAAGCCAGATCTAAAAGAAACACAGACAACACAGTTGATGCACTTTTCAGTTATCACAGTGGCCTGTGTGTATACATTCTATACTTGAGGGTGATGTGCAGGCTGTGGAAATTCAAAAAGCTGCATTTTAGGCAAGCCGAGAGAAGAAAACACAGCCTGGAGGGTCTGAAACGGCAGTTTGATCTAGCCTCATAAAGCCCCAGTGTGTCTCAAAGACTCCGGTGGAACCACACAGTGAATACAGGTGGTGGATCAGAAAACAACATAGCTTTAGACTTGAACTGCGAACACCATTTGTGCCACACAAAAGACCTCATGCTACATCAAAGGGCCGTGTCAAGTTTGACATTGCACAGAAAGTCAGCAGGACCATTGGAGAGCAGACAGACCTCATGCATCGATTTGATAAAGAGCGTGAGCTGAAGCCAGACTGTGGAAAGCACTCAATCTCAAGTAGATCGGAGGACATCGACCATATAGTAAGTGTGCTTCTTTATCATCAGAAGTTGTTTGCTTTGACACCTGGCAGGTTTTATTTACCCAAGCTTCCGGGAACTTCCAAATAAAGCTGTTGCACAAATTGGACTATGAGGAACTATAGTTGTGGATCATCAACCACAAACTGAGCTTACACTGTGAGAAGAACCAACTGTCTGCTCATTTGGCACGCAGGCAGAGGCACAAACATTGACAGTTAATTTCAGCTGCAGTGTTGAGACCCTAGAATGGAAATAATCTTAAACGCCACAATTAGAGAAGTAATGTAGGAAAGAGGAAAGAAGATGTAGTACTGAAACCAATGACAATGTAGACTCAACCTGTGTTTTACTTTTCTACCGTTACATTCTTCGGTGCATTTATTTGTGTAATTATTTCAACAGAAAATATTATACAGAGCCTTCAGAAAGTATTCATACTCCTTGACTTATTCTGCATTTTGTTGTTACAGCCTGAATTCAAAATGGATTGAAAATGGATAATTTTTTTTTTTTTTCACCCATCTACACACAATACCCCATTATGGCAAAGTGAAACCATGTGTTTATAAACGTTTGCTAATTAATTTGATTTGAAAATGAAATACAGAAATATCTAATTTACATAAGCGTTCAGTCAATACTTTGTACAAGCACCTTTTGGCAGCGATTACAGCTGTGAGTCTTTCTGGGTAAGTCTCTAAGAGCTTTGCATACCGGGATTGTACAATATTTTCCCATTACTTAAAAAAAATCTTCAAGCTCTGCCAAGTTGTTTGTTGTTCATTGCTCGACTGCCATGTTCAAGTCTTGCCATAGATTTTCAAGCAGATTTAAGTCAAAACTGTAACTAGGCTACTCAGGAACATTCAATGTTATCTTCAACTCCAGTGTATGTTTGGCCATGTGTGTTAGGTGATTGTCCTGCTGAAAGGTGAATTTGTCTCCCAGTGTCTGTTGGAAAGCAGACTGGAACAGGTTTTCCTCTAGGATTTTGCCTGTGCTTATAGCTGTATTCTGTATTCTGTTTATTTTTATCCTAAAAAAAACTCCCTAGTCCTTGTCAATGACAAGCATACCCGTAACATGATACAGCCACCACCATGCTTGAAAATATGGAGAGGGGTATTTTTTATAACATTTTTGTAATTTAACCTTTATTTAACTGGTACTCAGTGATGGATTGTGTTGGATTTGCCCCAAACATAACTCTTTGTATTCAAGACAACAACAAAAAAATATATATATATTTTTAAATGTTACTGATGTGCCTTGTTACAAACAGGATGGATGTTTGGAATATTTTTCTTCTGTACAGGTTTCCTTCTTTTCATTCTGTCATTTAGGTTAGTATTGTTGAGTAACAACATTGTTGATCCTTCCTCAGTTCTCATATCACAACCATTAAACTCTGTTTTAAAATCACCATTGGCCTCATAGTGAAATCATTGAGCAGGTTCCTTCCTCTCAGGCAAGTGAGTTAGGAAGGACACCTGTATCTTTGTAGTGACTGGGTGTATTGATACGACATCCAAAGTGTAATTAACTTCTTCATGCTCAGGGATATTCGGCATCTGCTTTTTTTTTTTTTTTTACACATCTACCAATCGGTGCACTTTGCAAGGTATTGAAAAACCTCCCTCGTCTTTGTGGTTGAATCTGTGCTTGAAATTCACTACTCGATTGACGAACCTTACAATTTGCTGTATGTGTAGGGTACAGAGATGGTGTAGTCATTCAAAAATCATGTTAACCACCATTATTGAACACGGACTGAGTCCATGCAACTTATTATGCAATTTAAGCACATTTTTACTCCTGAACTTATTTAGGCTTGCCATAACAAAGGGGTCGAATACCTATTGATTCAAGACTTTCAGCTTTTCATTTTTAATACATTTCTAAAATGTTCTACAAACAAAATTCCACTTTGATATTATGGGGTATTGCTCCAATATAACTTTTTGGGCGACCTGACCAAATTCACATAGAAATGTGAGTTATAAATGTATCATTCTCATTGATAACAAGTCGAAGAAGCGGTAGATCTGTTCTATGTGCACTATTTCTATGCTTCCTGTTCTTAAGTTTAGTTTTTTTAGTCTTTTACTTCGGTTTTGTACACCAGCTTCAAAGATATTTCACAGCGGTTTAGATGGTACAATGATTCAATGACTGCTGGTTTTGTCACATATACTGAAATTAGGCGAACGATTTAGAAGTTTTGAAACCAGGAAATGAAGAGCGATTTCTGCATAATGCGCCTTTAATCAATTTTAAAATCAGTCTAACACAACAAAATGTGAAAAAAGTAAAAGGGTGTGAATACTTTCAGAAGGTGCTGTATGTACATTTTCTTTACCATTTATATACCATTTTATTTGTATAATGACTTTTACTTACAATATTATGTACTGTTAACATTCTTCCTGTTGTTGCTGTCTTAAACTTTAAATAGGAGGAAGTTTTATGGGCTGTGATGTGTACACTAATGCAAGAGCAGTATCAATTCTCTATGCCATTTCTGGGGGGGAAAGTTGTGTAAAGTTTATAGTAGTACACTTTACTTATTTCATCAAATAAAGGCAACTAAAAGTTCATTTACAATAAAGTCATACAATCCACTGAGCATTAATGTTTTCAAATATGGATGATGTATTGAAGTCAAGTGAAGGAGAAAAGGGAGATTCAAAAATGCACTTTATGAACAAGTAACTATGGGTGACGGGCCACATCTTTGCCCACTATATACTTTAGATAACTCAAAATGGATATTAGAACAAATATTTAAGCAAAAGTATTTATTTGTCTGTATGACATACGTTCTACTGTTCCACACAGCTCAATGGTTTCCACAACAGTAATATCCTAGACTACGTACCCTAAGTCTTTCGAAGTGTTAAGTATATATGAGAATGCCTACAATATTAATCAACACAGCATGAAAAAAAATCCCCATGTATACAGTCATGTTTACAATAGACTTAAGTTGTCCCAACACTGAATCATAATCATCATCACTTAAGTGTTCATCTCCAAAAACCTCTGATGATAAACACTAGGGCTACAGCATGTCTTATGTCAGTAATGGTCAGAGCAGAAACATTTCCTCAACTGAGAAACATAAGGCAATTGTGCTCCGAATGTGGTCGATGATTTTGTCAGGGTTACCCTCATTGGCTGATGTGCAATAAACTGAGACTCCCATGAACACCTCTGTGTGCCATCTCAAGTGCAAGGTCATGTAATTTCTCTCTCGGGTATTACCTATGCTCTTCAATCACCAGCCTATGTCTTGGTCGTAATTGTTGTCCAGCATGCCTCTCCAAAGGACTTGAATTGCCCTCACATTCATCATTGCAGTTGCATGAGGTAGCACAATTGTTACAGCGGTCATGTTTGGGTGATACTGGTTGCGTGACAACATAAAAGAGCTGTAACAGTTTCACCCGCCTGCAGCTGGTACTATTTGAAACTCCAACAAGCTGTCTTCCATGTTACAGGGTACAGTGCCTTCGGAAAGTATTCAGACCCCTTGACTTTTTCCACATTTTGTTACGTTACTGCCTTATTGTAAAATGTATTAATTTGTTTTTTTTCCTTCCCTCATCAATCTACAAAATATTTTTTTATTTTTTTATTTTCACAAACTGAAATAACACATTTACATAAGTATTCAGGCCCTTTACGCATTAATTTTGTTGAAGCACCTTTAGCAGCGATTACAGCCTTGAGTCTTCTTGGGTATAACACTACAAGCCACAATCACAACCGGCCGTGATTGGGAGTCCCATAGGGCGGTGCACAATTGGCCCAGCGTCGTCCGGGTTTGGCCGGTGTAGGCCATCATCGTAAATAAGAATTGGTTCTTAACTGACTTGAATATAAATAAAAAGCTTGGCACACCTGTATTTGGGGAGTTTCTCCCATTCTTCTCTAGAGATCCTCTCAAGCTCTGTCAGGTTGGTTGGGGAGCGTTGCTGCAAAGCTATTCAATGGTCTCTCCAGAGATGTTCGATCAGGTTCAAGTCCGGGCTCTGGCTGGACCACTCAAGGACATTGAGACTTGTCCAGAAGCCACTCCTGCATTGTCTTGGCTATGTGCTTAGGGTTGTTGTCCTGTTGGAAGGTGAACGATCACCCCAGTCTGAGGTCCTGAGCGCTCTGCAGCAGGTTTTCATCAAGGATCTCTGTACTTTGCTACGTTCATCTTTGCCTCGATCTTGACTAGTCTCCCAGTCCCTGGCGCTGAAAAACATCACCACAAAATGTTGTCAACACCATGCTTCACCGTAGGGATGGTGCCAGGTTTCCTCCAGACATGACGCGTTGCATTCAGGCCAAAGAGTTCAATTTTGGTTTCATCAGACCAGAGATTTTTGTTTCTCATGGTCTGAGAGTCCTTTAGGTGCCTTTTGGCAAACTCCAAGCAGGCTGTCATGTGCCTTTTACTGAGGAGTGGCTTCCGTCTGGCCACTTTACCATAAAGGCCTGATTTGGTGGAGTGGTGCAGAGATGGTTGTCCTTCTGGAAGGTTCTCCCATTTCCACAGAGGAACTCTAGAGCTCTGTCAGAGTGACCATCGGGTTCTTGGTCACCTCCCTGTCCAAGGCCCTTCTCCCCCGATTGCTCAGTTTGGCCGGGTGGCCAGCTCAAGGAAGAGTCTTGGCGGTTCCAAACTTCTTCCATTTAAGAATGATGGAGGCCACTGTGTTCTTGGGGACCGTCAATGCTGCAGACATTTTTTGGTAGCTTCCCCAGATCTGTGCCTCGACACAATCCTGTCTGAATACTTGTAAAGAAGGTTTGTTTTTTAGGTTTTTCGATTTTTTTAAATTATAAAAAAAAAAAAAAAATGCTTTGTCATTATGGTTATTGTGTGTAGATTAGAGGAATTATTTTTTTTATCAATTTTAGAATTAAAAAAATGTGGAAAAAGCAAAGGGTTCTGAATAGTTTGAAGGCACTCCCCGCTCTTCCATATGCCTGCAATTAAGACTGGACGTCTTGAGGTGGTCCATATTTGACTACATGTTGGAGACCCTTATATTCTACCACCATGCCCAGTGCTGAAGTAGCCTAGTCATCACAACTCTGAGATTAGATTAGTCTTCTTTCAAGGCTGCAATGATGTGCAGTTTTATGTGCTTGGATGTCTGAGTGGTACATGTCCAAAATCTGTTTTCCATTGTGTCCTCTGCTCTTGCTGGATGTACAGATTTCTCCCTGGGGAAATTCTGAAAAATCTTGTTGTACAGAAAATAACAGTCTTCAATTCTCTTACACTATAGGACAGTCCTTGGGATCTCAGGTCCCTTTGACTATAACTATGTGAGCAACCATGAAAATGTCTCTACAGGGTCAGAGGGCTCCTTCTTCACGGCCAGTCTGATGAAGTTCCTGTCAGGACTTTTCACAACCTCAACACATTGCTGCATGCACAGGTGCTTTATTGTGCTCTTCCTTGTAGCATTGGAAGCTGTAGCTCTGATGGCCAATACAGGAACTGGTAGGGTGTCCGCAGCTCGCCAACCGTTCCACACCACTTCCAAAAAGCAGCCTCCTTCCCCTGCGCCTTACCCCTTTTATAGGAAATGGGATAAAAATAAGAAAATATGCAATAGTTGTAATAAAGGACTAAATGTGACTCGTTTCAGGAAGCTAGTTTATGTCTCGGGTCACTACTTCATCGGAGAGCCATTTGAACGTCTACTTTTTATTTTCTATTAAAATGCGTTTTTTGGGGGCAGAAAACCATTCTGGAACATGTGCACTTTAATGTGCCTTAAGAACAGACTTGTATGCTATCGGTAAATACAATTGTTCAATTACGGGCCTAGTTGGTTTAGCCGCAGAAAAAGACAGCAACCTTCCCGCTAGCCATGATTGGCTGAGTTAATGGGTGGGCTGGACGTGCCGAGAGATGAGTCGGATTGGTCTGCCATATCGCACGCTTCTGTCTATTTGAGCTGGTCAGTATGTGTAGGTAATCCTGTTTAACGCGTCTTGTTGGAATCAGTGGAATTAGAGTATGATAGCTTAGGAGATCGAGAAAACACCCGTCTCTGGATTAACTCTTCAAACTAAGGGCAGCCATAGCATCTGTGACAGGGAGAAGTGTCCATTCATGATGTATACAGGTAAGATAGTCTAACTAGCTACATTTTCAGACATTACACGTTTCTAATTTTAACAGTCGTTTTCATTTCAAGTTAGTGTACTGCTAGCTAGCTTGCTAATATATAATGTAATGTTTGTTATGTGTATAATTTTATGACATTTACATTTACATTTTAGTCATTTAGCAGACGCTCTTATCCAGAGCGACTTACAGTAGTGAATGCATACATTTCATACATTCCCCCCCCCCCGTACTGGTCCCCCGTGGGAATCGAACCCACAACCCTGGCGTTGCAAACACCATGCTCTACCAACTGAGCCACACGGGACCACAGAGCCATTTGCTTTGCTAGTTATAGCCAACAGTTGTTAATTCACTGGGGAATTTCTGCTTGCTTTCCTGCTTGCTTTTGCAATGGAATAAATGGAGTTCTGAGATTACTTTAAAGCTACGGCGTCAATTTCAGATTAACCGGTTTTTACTGCAATTTCAGGTAAAAACGAAATATAACATGTCTCTAATAATAAGGAACATGATTATAAATTTCAGCTGTTTCAAAAACATTTCTCTGCTATTATGATTTTTACTGTAGGCAATCTCTCGTAGTGAGAAGAGGCCCTTAGTCAAGCATTATAATACTGTGCGTGTCTGCTATTGCTGTCTGTGTGTACTTGTGTGTGACTTGGCACTGTCCAGGTTATTTGGATATGGATATAACCACACTCTTAAGTAAAACAATATTGTGCCTCTAAGTGTAATCCAGTCTCTCTGGTATTTTCACTTTCATTCTTCCTGTTTTAGACCAGACGTTAATCTCCAACACAACAAAAAGTGGGGAATCCCATATCCCCCTCTCTTGCTTTTTCATCCCCTCTCTCTCTCTCGCTCTTTCCTCCTCCCTCTCTCTTTCTCCTGGCACCACCAATGTTTGGCACAGTTTCGTGGGCACTTGCAGTATTGTTTTCAGTTTCTGTTAGTTGTAATGTTGCCGGGGCCAGTTGCCAGGGTCCATAGAGAGGTATGGGGGCATTGTTGACGGAGGAATGGAGGGAGGAGAACAAGAGAGAAGAGGGATGGTTAGAGAATGATAGATGGAGCAGACGTGGAGGTCCCAAGGTTGGCTCTATCGGAGATCGTCAGTCAGGGAGAGTGGTGTGTGTGTGCTCGTGCATCCGTGTGTGTGTGTGTGTGTGAGTCTGTGTGCATGTGCGTGTGTGTAATTGAGTGTGTGTCAGTGATGGAGTAGGTTATTACAGTCTACAGGGACACTACTGTAGCAGTAATGCTCTTTACTCCAGTCTACGTCCTAAATGGGACCCTATTCCCTATGTAGTGCACTACAATCTTTAACCCATAGGTCCCATATGGCTCTGGTCAAAGTAGTGCACTAGATATGGAGTAGGGAGCCATTAGGAACGCATACTCCGCTGTCTGTAATACAACATCTGACAACACTTTAACAATATGCTGACTTCATAGTACTTCTACACACACGCACATACTCTGGTGACTATGAACTGATGCACGTGATTAGAATAAGTGCCTGCTACATGGGCCTATGCTTTACTAAGGGTTTACTTAATAAGTCTGCCCTGTCTTGCATGTTAAATAATGGCTACAAAAAGCATATTCAAGAGTTTAGTGCATTACACAATTATATGGTTTGTGCCCTCTCAATACCAATATCAAGTATGATTTCAGTTCAACCACTGCAGCAACAATCAGCAATTTATGGCGTGTTCTGTTGTGATACAACTGGAATCCCAGCAGGACCAATCGCGTGTTTTTATTTCTTGTGACATCACAGGACCCGTCGGTGACCCTGAACGTTCCGCTGGGTGCCATTGGCCGGGTGGAGAAGATGGGCGGAGCCTCCAGTCGGGGGGAGAACTCATACGGGCTGGACATCACCTGCAAGGTAAGATACTTCATCATGGCCCTGACACCCCTATTTTATACACAATGGTTCAGTCCTAGTCAGTCAGATATAATCGGAATGAAACACAATTTTATTTATTTTTTACATTGTGCTCAGAGACGTTAATTCCAGTGTTGGATCAGGAAGTGACAACATCAAAGACTACAACTATTTATTTTGTAATGACAGCATTTTGTGTGTTGTGTGTGTCTCCCAACAGGACATGAGGAACCTGAGGTTTGCGCTGAAGCAAGAGGGCCACAGCAGAAGAGACATCTTCGATATACTCTTTAGATACGCCTTTCCACTATCCCATGGCCTGGTACGTACACACCTTTTTTCCTTCTACCTTACCACTTTTAATAACTGTTTAACAACTATAATTGTACAAGACAAGTGCTTTATTAGACTTCGTCCGTTTGAGGTGGCCTGTTATTTCTCTTTGCACATCATTAGAGTCAGACAATCACTCACAAAGAGTAGTTTACTTAGCGAAACGCTCCCATGTTATTTGCATGACAAATAAAACCTCAGTAATGACATGTCAATCACATTCTCTCTCTCTCTCCCTCAGCTTCTGTTTGCGTACCTGAGTCAGGAGAAATATGAAGAGAATGGCTGGAGTGTCTACAAACCCATGGAAGAGTTCAGGCGGCAGGTAAGCCTTATCATTGTCTTATTAAATGTGTCATTACATTGCTATGATAAGTCTTATAGGTTTTATGTGTCTATTGGGCCAGATCCAATGTCACAGCTTTTGACTCAGTCACTTACATGTAACTGACAAAATAATGGAAACACTTGAGTAAATGAGGGATATGAAGTATATTGAAAGCATGTGCTTCCACACAAGTGTAGGTCCTGACTTAATATAGCAATTAACATCACATCATGCTTAGGATCATGTAAAAAAAAATGGTCTACCAAGGCTATGCCCTCATTGGATAACAATGAGGGCACAAGTGGTCATTTAAATGGTTTGATGAGCATGAAAACGATGTAAACCATATGCCATGGCCCTCTCAGTCACCAGATCTCAACCCAATTGAACACTTATGGGAGATTCTGGAGCGGCGCCTGAGAGAGCATTTTCCACCACCGTCAACAAAATACCAAATTATGGAATTTCTTGTGGAAGAAGGGTATTGCATCCCTCCAAGAGTTCCAGACGTTTGTAGAATCCTATGCCAAGGTGTATTGAAGCTGTTCTGGCTTGTGGTGGCGGTATCCAGATTTCTATACCTTCATACCATGTGCCATCCCGGGATATATGGTAAACGTAAAAATAAAAAATGCTAACAAGTACTAAGGAATTCTCATAGCAGATTCTAGGTAAATGCTAACGAGTGTATGCAAACATTTACTACTAGGACAGAAAACCCAGCTCATAAAGTTATGCAAGTATCTCAAAAATGCAGTTTTCAGCACGCACAAAACAAATATTAGGCAGCAGGGATCTCAATCCAGGAGGGGATCCTCTCTGTTGCTGTTACCAAGAAGCTTGATTTTGCAAGCTAACGTTAGTCACTTAGCTAACAAGCTAGAAAAACCCAGCTGGTGAGAATTTATTTGGGAAATCTTAGATGGTTAACTTAATAGTTATAAAATATATAGCTGGCAAACATTAGTAGTGAATTTCATACAAGTGTAACTTAATCACCTCACTTAAGTTGTGCAGCAGGAGTGACTCGCCTCACGAAGCTCCCATTTTGCTCATTGTTCTTTGTAAACAAACATACACGACTGTCTCAAACCTCTGTTTTCGGAAACTAGTAACAGTAAGCTTCATAATGAAAAATGATCTAACAACGAAATGATAAACGCAATCTGCTTTATCTATTATCTAGTGCACAAATTGACTGCAGGTATTTATTTAAAAAGTACTAATATTCAAAGCCCAAAAAACGTCACTTACCAGAATGCTAACAAGTACTAAGGAATTCTCATAGAGAATGCTAACGGAAATTTTGTACAGTTTTTTTAACTAAACTATACAAGTATACAAGTAACTCAAAAATGCTACTCACAGTTTGCTGAGCCCCCAAACTAATATTAGCCAGCAAGGCTCTTGATCCAGGAGGGGATTATCTGCAGTTACCAAGCAAATGCATGATTGTTTTTGGAAGAAGCTAACCACTTAGCTGGATAGCTAACTAGCTACCAAATTAACAAACCAAATGCACAACTGCATAGCATTTAGCACATTTTAGACAGTTAACTTAATAGTTATAAGATATCTAGCTGGCAAACATTTAGTTGTGAATTCCATACTGTAATTAGATCACCTGGCGCATGCTACACAGTGAGTGACTCTGGTCTCTTGTCATTGTGTGCTTATAAACAAACACCACATGACTTGGAACTACCGTAAGCTACATAATAATGTGACAGGTGAAATGAAGAACGCAATGTTCTTTATCTCCTAACTTATTCCACAAGTTGACTGCAGGTATTTACTTAAAAAGTACCTACAAATATTCAAATGTATAAAAAAATGTCTAAATATTTTGAACTGTATTGACGGTATTGAAAAATCATCCCGTGGCTTTTTCCAAATACCCCTGTATACGGTATATACGGTACACTGCCCAAGCCTAGTAGTTGGCCAACATCCTATTAAGACACTTTGTGTCGGTGTTTTTTATTTTGGCAGTTACCTGCACTTAGTCTGCTTTTAAATACTGTCCTTATCCTGTCATCAGTGATGTAGTACTGTACTTCACCAATAATGGCTCCGAGTCACAACTTGCAATCTCTTCTCTGATTGGCTGTTTGTCTACCCCGGTCCCCAGGGCTTACCCACTGACAAGTGGCGTATCACGTTCATCAATGACAGCTATGAGCTGTGTGACACCTATCCCACTATACTGGTGGTTCCCTTCAAAGCTACAGAGGAAGACCTGAGGAAAGTGTCTACCTTCAGGTCGAGAGGACGCATACCGGTAACTCCCCGTTTCCTCATCCTATCCTCACACTCTTCCTGCCCTCTCTAATCACCTTATCCCACTTTCCTTCTTCCTTCTCCTATCTTCTTTATTTTCCTCCGTCTCTTTATCCCTCTATCATATCCCTGTGTTCTATCTCTCTTCCTTCCTTCCACCCAACCCCGCTCCCGCTCCCGCTCCCTTTCCCAAACCCCTCCACCTCCCACCTCCCACCTCCCCACTTACCTAACCCTCTCTCTCGCTTGCTCTAACACTGCGTCTTTCTTTCTCTCCTCTCTCTCTCTAGGTCCTATCCTGGATCCACCGTGAGAACCAGGCCGTTATCTGCCGCTGCTCCCAGCCCCTGGTGGGGATGTCTGGGAAGAGGAACAAGGACGACGAGCGCTACCTGGACGTGATCCGGGAGGCCAACGGCACTGCCAAGCTCACCATCTATGACGCGCGGCCCAGCGTCAACGCCGTTGCCAACAAGGTCAGGGGACAAAGGTCACTGAAAGGTCACAATGGGGTCAATGGAGCAAATAGGGACACTTCCACCCTTTTTATTTACATGTACAGGCAAGCTAGCGAGGAATCTTTGCTATGGAGTTTTTTTATGTGAGCTCCTATGTCACAGCAAAGCTTTGCTACATAGAGACAGAGTGATACGGTGCAATGTTTTGGAAGGAGGTGTGTTGGTTATGGTGTCTAATAGACATCCACATAGAATGGACTGTTATGTTCTCTTGTTGTCTACTGTAGGGCCTTGCTAGTAGTCTCCTTCATTGTTTATTGGTGTCAGAAACGAGGAGGTAGAGTTTAGAAGCTAAGAGGACGCAACAACTACACTGTGTGTGAGTGTGTTTGGACTTTACTGATATGGAATCTATGTGGATAATCCCAAAATGTCTGACACCCAACTGAGAGGCTTTTAACAGCTAGCTGCCCTCTGCACATTGTGCCCGCAGTGTGTGTCATGGACTGATCAAAAGCCCAAAGCTTTTACTAATGACCCTGTTTGAATAGCCTCAAGTGAGGAATGGGTAACGCTTTATAATAACACCTTGGAATAATAGGCATTTATAATGGATTAGTAAATATTTTATTCATCATTTAATAATCCTTACTCCCACATTTGTAAATGTTAGTAAACAATGTATTCACATTTATAAACAACTTTTAAAGTATGTTATGATTCCTAAGATCATTTCTAAGATGTTGAATATACAGCTCTGGAAAAAATTGAGACCACTGCAGAATGATCAGTTTCTCTGGTTTTACAGTTGCGTGTTTGGGTAAAATAAAATGTTTTGTTTTATTATATAAACTGCCAACATTTCTCCCAAATTCCAAATAAAAATATTATCATTTAGAGCATGTATTTACAGAACTGGTCAAAATAATAAAAAAGATGCACTGTTGTCAGACCTCGAATAATGCAAAGAAAATAAGTTCATATTTTTAAACAACACAATACTAATGTTTTAAGTTCAGAAATCAATATTTGGTGGAATAACCCTGATTTTCAATCACAGCTTTCATGCGTCTTGGCATGCTCTCCACCAGTCTTTCACATTGATGTTGGGTGACTTTATACCACTCCTGGCGCAAGAATTCAAGCAGCTCGGCTTTGTTTGATGGCTTGTGACCATCCATCTTCCTGTTGATCACATTTGATCACAATGGGGATCACAATGGGGTTCAGGTCTGGAGATTGGGCTGGCCATGACAGGGTCTTGATCTGGTGGTCCTCTATCTACACCTTGATTGACCTGGCTGTGTGGCATGGAGCATTGTCCTGCTGGAAAAACCAAAACCAACATTGTCAGAGCAGAAGGAAGCAATTTTTCTTCCAGGACAACCTTGTACCTGGCTTGATTCATGCGTCCTTCACAAAGACAAATATGCCCGATTCCAGCCTTGCTGAACCACCCCCAGATCATCACCGATCCTCCACCAAATTCCACAGTGGGTGTGAGACCTGGAGACGCCTACAAGCCACAGTGCCTCGCACCCACTGTGAAATATTTTCTTTGCATTATTCGAGGTCTGACAACACTGCATTTTTTTTGTTCTTTTGACCAGTTGTCATTTTCTGCAAATAAATGCTCTGAATAACAATATTTTTTATTGGAATTTGGGAGAAATGTTGTCAGTAGTTTATGGAATAAAACAAAAATGTAAATTTTACCCAAACACATACCTATAAATAGTAAAACCACAGAAACTGTAGGTCCTTATAAGCCATTTACTGATCATTAGTGAAATCTTTTTGCAAGCCCTCGATTTACACGAGGCCTATTTATACTTTATAAATGTTTAGAGTGACCAGTGTAATTTCTAACAAAAAGATGGACATGCCATTGGTAGACATTCCAGCAGTGCCTGATGTTCCTTAAATTCTCAAAATGGCCCTTATACATTTTTTTTCAGTATTCGAACAGGGCCAGTGATTTTTTTTTCTTTCCATGAATGATGACATCACTCTCTAACCTTAACCTCTGACATCTATTCCATCCCTATAGGCCACGGGTGGGGGTTACGAAGGAGACGACACTTATCAGAACGCTGAGCTGGTGTTTCTGGACATACACAACATCCACGTCATGAGAGAGTCACTGAAGAAGCTAAAGGACATCGTCTATCCCAACGTAGAGGAGTCACACTGGCTGTCTAGTCTGGAGTCTACACACTGGCTAGAACACATCAAGGTAGGGACGTGCACGCACCAGGATTGGGCTCAATTCGAATTGAAGTCAGTCAATTCAGGAAGTGATTTGAATAAAAAAAATGAATGACTTCTCCCTTTCAGTATATCGAGAAGTCTTTTGTCAATCACTGAATTGGAATTTCAGTTTGCTTCCTGAATTGACTGACTTCAATTAGAATTGAGCCCAACCCTGGCACACACACACCTAAACACCCCTCTCCTCTTCTCTAGCTGGTGTAATTGGGAGCCATCCAGGTAGCAGATAAGATCAGTGGGGGTAACAGTGTGGTGGTCCACTGTAGTGACTTTAACTCTCTTGTTCTTTCTCGCTCTCTCTTACTTTCTTACTCTCCTCCTCTCTCCAGCTCGTCCTCTCCGGAGCCATCCAGGTAGCAGATAAGATATCGGGGGGTAACTCTGTGGTGGTCCACTGTAGTGATGGGTGGGACCGGACAGCCCAGCTCACCTCTCTGGCCATGCTGATGCTGGACAGCCACTACCGCACCCTCAGGGGCTTCCAGGTGAGTAAGAAGGATGGGAGAGAAGGGGAAAGGGGAGAGGGAGGGTGGGAGCAAGAGAGAGGGTAAGTGATGAAGAGGGGACAGCCACTACAGTACCCTCGGGCTTTCAGGTGAGTAGGAGGGATGGAGGGTGGAAGGGAAGGGAGGGAAGGGGTAAGGGAAGAACAGGGGACAGCCACTATCGCGCACACAATGGATTCCAGGTATGTATGAATTGTTGTACTCAAATTGATGAGGCAACTAGATGTATAAATATACATTTATTAATTCATTCAGGTGCTGCTGGAGAAGGAGTGGATCAGCTTCGGACACAAGTTTGCCTCTGTAAGTCAGACAAAGGCTTTTTGTTCTCTTCGTAGACATTTAATCACATTTATGATCAGGAAAACCTGGCTCTGTGTTGTCCATGTTCAGAGTTTTATTTATTTCTATATAACTCATTGTTTCTAGAAACGTATGTGTGCCCTCACTCTTGCATGATACAGTCCCAGGGCTGAAATTGTCACTCCATGTGATGTACCAGCTGTTATACAGCTACGGCACCTATGTCTGCAATGTTATGACTGTGTGATTGCATAGATATCACCTCTGTCTTACAGTATGTAAATGTCCAAAAAGTACAAACTACAGTGACCAAAAAGTACAAACTACAGTGACAGGAAGCTGATAACACGCCATATTGTTTCTCTGTCTGTATATGTGTGTATGTGTAGAGGATAGGACACGGGGATAAGAACCATGCAGACCAGGATAGGTCTCCTATCTTTGTACAGTTCATAGACTGTGTCTGGCAGATGACCAAACAGGTAGGTACACACACACACACTCACCTGTGTATGGCTACAGCTCTATCTCAATTTGTCTTTCTCTACCTTCTCAACCGTATTGGAGAGAAGGCCTAAGGTCCCTCCTCTCGAACCTTCTTCTCCAATGGGTTTTGAGAAGGAAGTAAGGCGAGAGGATGCAAGGAATCAAGGAAATATAAACTGAGACAGAGCCTACAAGTTGTTTTCGAACCAGTCAAGCAATCAAATGTATTTATAAAGCCCTTTTTACATCAGCCGATGTCACAAAGTGCTATACAGAAACCCAGCCTAAAACCCCAAACAGCAAGCAATGCAAATATAGAAGCACGGTGGCTAGGAAAAACTCCCTAGAAAGGCCGGAACCTAGAGGAACCAGGCTCTGAGGGGTAGCCAGTCCTCCACCCGGCACAGCCGGGTGGAGATTATAACAGAACATGGCCAAGATGTTCAAACGTTCATAGATGACCAGCACGGTCAAATAATAATAATCACAGTGGTTGTAGAGGGTGCAACAGGTCAACACCTCAGGAGTAAATGTCAGTTGACTTTTCATAGCCGATCATTCAGAGTTAGACAGCAGGTGCGGTAGAGAGAGAGTCGAAAACAGCAGGTCTGGGACAAGGTAGCACGTCCGGTGAACAGGTCAGAGTTCCATAGCTGCAGGCAGAACCGTTAAAACTGGAGCAGCAGCACGACCAGGTGGACTGGGGACAGCAAGGAGTCATCAGGCCAGGTAGTCCTGAGGCATGGTCCTAGGGCTCAGGTCCTCCGAGAGAAGAGAGAGAGAGAATTAGAGGGAGCATACTTAAATTCACACAGGACACCGGATAAGACAGAAGAAATACTCCAGATATAACAGACTGACTCTAGCCCCCCGACACAAACTATTGCAGCATAATTACTGGAGGCTGAGACAGGAGGGGTCGGGGGACACTGTGGCCCCGTCCGACTATACCCCCAGACAGGGCCAAACAGGCAGGATATAACCCCACCCACTTTGCCAAAGCACAGCCCCCACCCCACTAGAGGGATATCTTCAACCACCAACTTACTACCCTGAGACAAGGCAGAGTATAGCCCACAAAGATCTCCCCCACGGCACAAACCCGAAGGGGGCGCCAAGCCGGACAGGAAGATCATGTCAGAGACTCAACCCACTCAAGTGACGCACCCCTCCTAGGGATGGCATGGAAGAGCACCAGTAAGCTAGTGACTCAGCCCCCGTAATAAGGTTAGAGGCAGAGAATCCCAGTGGAGAGAGGGGAACCAGCAAGGTAGAGACAGCAAGGGTGGTTCGTCGCTCCAGTGCCTTTCCGTTCACCTTTCCCCCCCTGGGCCAGACTACACTCAATCATAGGACCTACTGAAGAGATGAGTCTTCAATAAAGACTTAAAGGTCGAGACCGAGTCTGCGTCTCTCACATGGATAGGCAGACCATTCCATAAAAATGGATCTCTATAGGAGAAAGCCCTGCCTCCAGCTGTTTGCTTAGAAATTCTAGGGACAATAAGGAGGCCTGTGTCTTGTGACCGTAGCGTACGTGTAGGTATGTACGGCAGGACCAAATCGGAAAGATAGGTAGGAGCAAGCCCATGTAATGCTTTGTAGGGTAGCAGTAAAACCTTGAAATCAGCCATAGCCTTAACAGGAAGCCAGTCTAGAGAGGCTAGCACTGGAGTAATATGATACAATGTTTTGGTTCTAGTCAAGATTCTAGCAGCCATGTTTTGCACAAACTGAAGTTTATTTAGTGCTTTATCCGGGTAGCCGGAAAGTAGAGAATTGCAGTAGTCTAATCTAGAAGTGACAAAAGCATGGATATATTTTTCTGCATAATTTTTGGACAAAAGGTTTCTGATTTTTGCAATGTTACGTAGATGGGAAAAAAATCTGTCCTTGAAACAGCCTTGATATGTTCGTCAAAAGAGAGATCAGGGTCCAGAGTAACGCCGAGGTCCTTTACAGTTTTATTTGAGACGACTGTACAACAATCAAGATTAATTGTTAGATCCCACAGAAGATCTCTTTGTTTCTTGGTACCTAAAATTAGCATCTCTGTTTTGTCCGAGTTTAAAAGTAAAACATTTGCCGCCATCCACTTCCTTATGTCTGAAATACAGGCTTCCAGGAAAGCCAATTTTGTGGCTTCACCATGTTTCATCGAAATGTACAGCTGTGTATCGTCTGCATAGCAGTGGAAGTTAACATTGTTTCCGAATGACATCACCAAGAGGTAAAATATATAGTGAAAACAATAGTGGTCCTAAAACGGAACCTTGAGGAACACCGAAATTTACAGTTGATTTGTCAGAGGACAAACCATCCACAGAGACAAACTGCTATCTTTCCGGCAGATCAAATCTAAACCAGGTGAGAACTTGTCCGTGTAGACCAATTTGGGATTCCAATCTCTCCAAAATAATGTGGTGATCGATGGTATCAAAAGCAGCACTAAGGTCTAGGAGCACAAGGACAGATGCAGAGCCTTGGTCTGATGCCATTAAAAGGTAATTTACCACCTTCACGAGTGCAGTCTCAGTGCTATGATGGGGTCTAAAACCAGACTGAAGCGTTTCGTATGCATTGTTAGTCTTCAGGAAGGCAGTGAGTTGCTGCACAACAGCTTTTCTTTTGAAATTGAGAGGAATGGGAGATTCGATATAGGCCGATTTATTTATTTTTTTTCTTCTATTTTTCTGGGTCAAGGTTTGGCTTTTTCAAGAGAGGCTTTATTGCTGTCACTTTTAGTGAGTTTGGTACACATCCGGTGGATAGGTAGCCATTTATTATGTTCAACATAGGAGGGCCAAGCACAGGAAGCAGCTCTTTCAGTAGTTTAGTTGGAATAGGGTCCAGTATGCAGCTTGAAGGTTTAGAGGCCATGACTATTTTCATCAATGTGTCAAGAGATATAGTATTAAAAAACATGAATGTCTCCCTTGATCCTAAGTCCTGGCAGTGTTGTGCAGACTCAGGACAACTGAGCTTTAGAGAAATATGCAGATTTAAAGAGGAGTCCATAATTTGCTTTCTAATGATCATGATCTTTTCGTCAAATAAGTTCATGAATTTATCACTGCTGAAGTGAAAGCCATCCAGGCTTTACATTTCTCTCTTTCTCCTTCTCCTCTCTTCTTTCCTTATTTCCCCATCAGTTCCCGACAGCGTTTGAGTTCAACGAGCGGCTCCTAATGACCATCCTGGATCACCTGTTCAGCTGTCGCTTTGGAACCTTCCTCTACAACTGTGAGAGCGCCAGAGACACCAACGTAAGTCAGACTGTTACTATCTGTTTATCGCTCTCTCTCTCTCTCTTCCTCTACAATTGTCAGAGCGCCTGGGACACCAAGGTAAGTTATGCTGTCACTTTCCTCATTCTCTCCTCTATTTTTCTCCCTCTGTTTATCACTCTCTCTGTTCCTCTACAACTGCAAGTATCTGAGACCACAACATAATGAGTCAGAGCCCCACTTCTCTATCTTTTGGTCATTTCCTCCTTTCCAATACTCCCTCTCTTCTCTCTACAATATTTCTCACTCCCAACCCTCTCTTCATCTCCAACCCTTTCCCTGTCTATAATATGTCTCTCTCCCTCTCTTTGTCCCACCACGCTCCCTCCCCCTCCCTCTCTCCATCCTGATCATGTGAAGTAGAGCAGAAGAGAGAGGGAGAAAGATGGGACGCATCACTGGTTCTGAGTTTCAAACAGACAGTAATAATGCACTATGGGGGGATGCAACACACAGTAGTACACACTGCACTCACTCTGACACAAACAAAGAGACTGTCTGCGTAACAGCACATCTAGAAAACACAGATACGCTCTTATCTACACACACCTCTCCCTTTACATCCCAGTGTTAAAATTTGTGGACTGCATAAGGGTCTAATTATTGGTCCAGAGACTCATTGCTTTATTCGCTCTTTCTTTAGTTTTCTCTCCATCTATCTGTGGTTCCAATGGCTCAGGTAATTCAGGGTTTGATTCAAGCATGGGCCGTATGCTAAAAATATCTATTAACTGTAGGTTGCGTTGGATAAAAACGTCTGATCGTTCTCCCACTCTATCCCTCTCTCTCCATCTCTCTCCAGGAGGTGTGGTCTAAGACCTGTCTCTGTGGTCCCTGGTCAACAGTAGCCTATGCGGAGTCGCCAGAAAACGTTAACGTCCGGTTTTCAGGGATACAATATTTTCAACCTAACTGAAGTGCGAACTCGGCTCGGGCGTCTTTCTACGCCTGCTACGTTAGGTTAGGTCAACAGTGACGCGTCCCCTACCTCAACCCTTTCTACACCCCTCTCTCTCAATTTTTATTCTTCCCCTCCATCTCCCTCTCATGGAGGTTCGGTGTAATACGATGTCTCTGTGGTCGTTGGTGAACAGTGATACTTCCCACCTCTCTCTCTCTCTTTAACTAAAGTATTATTCTTCTCACCAGGAGGTGTGGTCGTTGATGAACCTGAAACCCTTCTCTCTCTTCCTCCATCCCTCTCTCTCTCTCTCTCTCTCTCTCACTCTCTCTCTAAACAAATCATTTTTCTTCTTCTCCCCTTCTCTCTCTCCAGGAGGTACGGTCTAAGACAGTGTCCCTGTGGTCGTTGGTGAACAGTGACTCTACTTCCTACCTGAACCCCTTCTACACTCCTGAGTCCAGTAGGGTCCTCTACCCCGTAGCCAGCATGAGACACCTAGAGCTTTGGGTGACTTATTACATCCGCTGGAACCCACGCATACGACAACAGGTAGAGCGGGATGGGAGGATGGATGGAGAATAAATGAAAGTACGGTTACACTTTACCCTCTGTAATAAGGCTACATAACACTGTCATAATGTCCGCTTATGACAACTGACATTATACAGTCATAACATACATTTAGTCCAGCTAATATACTGTATCGCTATCTAGACCCTCGTTCATAAGGCCTAAATAATACTGTTATAACAATCACAACTGATGTTACAAATTTATAACATAAATGTAATAGGGAGGAGGTCAGAGACCTGACCATGTGGTGCAAGGACAACAACCTCTCCCTCAACGTGATCAAGACAAAGGAGATGATCGTGGACTACTGGAAAAGGAGGACCGAGCACGCCCCCATTCTCATCGACGGGGTTGTAGTGGAGCAGGTTGAGAGGTTCAAGTTCCTTAGCGTCCACATCACCAACAAACTAACATGGTCCAAGCACACCAAGACAGTCATGAAGAGGGCATGACAAAACCTATTCCCCCTCAGGACTGAAAAGATTTGGCATGGGTCCTCAGATCCTCAAAAGGTTTTACAGCTGCACCGTCGAGAGCATCCTGACGATCCTGAGCAGTTGCCTGGTATGGAAACTGCTCGGCCTCTGACCGCAAGGCACTACAGAGGGTACTGCATACGGTCCAGTACATCACCGGGGCCAAACTTCCTGCCATCCAGGACCTCTATACCAGGCGGTGTCAGAGGAAGGCCCTAAAAATTGTCAGACTCCAGCCTCCCTATTCATAGACTGTTCTCTCTGCTATTGCACGGCAAACGGTAACGGAGCGCCAAATCTAGGTCCAACAGGCTTCTAAACAGCTTCTACCCCCAATCTATAAGACCCCTGAACAGCTAATCAAATGGCTACCCAGACTATTTGCATTCCACCCCCCCCCCCCCCTTCTACGCTGCTTCTACTCTCTGTTGTTATCTATGCGTAGTCACTTTAATAACTCTACCTGCATGTACATATTACCTCGACACCGGTGCCCCCGCACATTGACTCTGTACCAGTACCCCCTGTATATTACTACTGCTCTTTAATTATTTGTTATTCTTGCCTCTTACTTTTTTTAGGTATTTTCTTAAAGCTGCGTTGTTGGCGCCTCTGACAAATAAAATTTGATTAATTTTGATAAACCATGTAAGCTAGTTGGCTAGCTGACGTTTTGTTAGGATTTAGCCAAAACACAGAATATACCATACTGTCAGTCAAATACACCGGACAATTAGTTGGGGTTATCTTGTGGTCAGTCTGAGTGTGAAATATCGCCTCTGGGGATTGGTTGGTTTGGCTGCAATGATGCCGTGGCGTCCTATAGGGCTTGCAGTGTGTGTGTGTGTGTGTAAATTAAATAATTGTATGTGTGTAGAGCACCCGCTGCCTGCCCCCTCCATTTCTTACATACACACACCCCTGAACAACCTTCTTACCCTCTAGCTCTTTTAACCCCCCTCCCATCCTCAACACACACATATACACTGATATTCACACACACACCCACTCTAGCCGAAACATCCCTGGCCCCCCTCGGCAGGGCCTGAGTCACTGGAGCTGAAAATCCTCTTTACACAATACACACACACACACACACACACACACACACAGTCAACCATGATTCACCAAATTATATTTTGAAAGAGGAAGCAAAATACTTTAAGCATATGTTCTCTTTGCAGTCTCCTCCATTTCCACTAACTGAAGTTAACGGTAAGGATTTTTTTCCCTAATACTGTAAAATGAACAGCTGTACAGAAATACTTGTGTGAGGGCCAAATTGTAGAGGAGGAACTTCTTTATGCAATTAAAGCCTTTAAGCCAGGGTAAACTCCAGGGCTGGATGGCATACCAGTTGAGGTATATCATTTTATTTTTTGATGTACTCAAATTTTAACCACTTCTATAAAAATGGTAACTATACTCAGCAAGAAGGTCTGATTTCACTATTACTGAGACTGGACCCAGGTGGTAAGTATAAAGATCCAGTCCATCTAAAAAACTGGAGGCCCTTTAGACTTCAGTGTTGTGATGCAAAAATCCTAGAAAAATGCATAGGGCATAGAATTAATCTAACTGCACTGTCCAATTTACTATTACAGTGCTATTACAGTGAAAGCATACCATCCTATTGTTTGAGGAGAGTGCAGAGTTATGAACTTGAAAGCTTATTAAGTAACCAATTATGCACATTTGAGCAGTCTTAATGCAACATTTTGAACAGAAATACAATGGTTCATTGGATCAGTCTAAAACCTTGCATATACGCTGCTGCCATCTAGTGGCCAAAATCTAAATTGCACCTGGCCTGGAATAATACATTATGGCCTTTCTCTTGCATTTCAAAGATGATGGTACAAAAAAATACCTCCAAAAAGTTATTTTTTTTCTTTGTATTTTCTTTTACCAGATCTAATGTGTTATATTCTCCTACATTAATTTTCACAAACTTCAAAGTGTTTCTTTTCAAATGGTATCAAGAATATCCTTGCTTCTGTTCCTGAGCTACAGGCATGTTATTTCAGCGGAAAATTGAATCCAGCTCTCCAGTCAGCACTCTGTTCTATGGTAGCAAGATCTTATTTCCTATTTTTGCTAACTTTCTATTGAAATTTGTTGCAGTGAATTAATTTCTTTCTTTAGGGATATGAATACTGAGTATGTCCACTTCACCGTCAGATCATTTTATTGATAAACTAAACGGTAATGTAAAAGTTGTATTTTTTTAGCAATCCAATACGTAATATGGTACACTTATCGTACAATAGTTCAGTTGTAATCCAGAGAGGTTAGAAAATTATCTAGATCCTCTATGAGACTGTGCAGGGATCCAGATTGCAGATTTAAGAGGAAACTTGAGTTGTCAGCATGCAATGACACCTTGGTTTTTAAGCCTTGGATTTCTAGCCCCTCTATATTATTGTTTGATCTGATGTTAATAGCTAACATTTTGATGGCCATAATAAATAGATACGCCGACAGTGGACAACCTTGTTTTACGCCGACAGTTTAATTATTTCTGAGAAGTAGCCATTATTTGTTGTTTTACTAATAACTTGAACCCATTGTATAAGAGATTCTCCAAAATTAAAATAGTCTAAGCCGTTATATATAAATTCTAGTCGTACTTTATCAAAAGCCTTTTCAGAATCTGCCATGATTACCAGACCTGGTTTCCCTGATGTTTCATAGTATTCTATTGTTTCCAGTACTTGTCTTATATTATCGCCAATGTATCGCCCATGTAAAAAACCTGTCTGATCAGGATGAATAATATCCGACAATACCTTGTTTAAAGAGGAACCTAACATTAATATCAATGCGGAATTGACAGAAAAAAGTCTTATTGAATCTCAAGTCAGGTTTGAGTGCTTTGACCCTATGTTGTAGGGTCTATTTGTGGAAAAATCTCCCTGATTTTAATTCTTTAGTCATATCACAGTTTATCTATTTACTTATGGCCCTGCCTATTCAGAACAATACATTTTTTTCATTATATAAGCAAAAAATATTGAACATTATTTGGAACAATAAGCCAGACAAAATTAAACATGCTTATTTATAATGAATATGATTTCAGGAGGCTAAAATTATTAAATATTAAATCATTAAACCTCTATCCAGATTAGAACCTCTCACTTTCAGTTAACTGAAAATGGAACCATTTTCTAATTATTTCCCTTTGTAAAACAATCCATACTTTTGCAATTCCAGTTTCATCCCCCAGAAAAGACAGAACAAATATTATGGTTAAACTCAAATATACTAATTGATCACAAATAAAAAATAAAATCTTTACGGAATAAAAATAAATACGGAACTATCTTTGCTAATGATATTATGAATAGGAAAGTTGGAGTAATGTGCAGTTAGAGAGAACATTTCCATGTATTTTTGTTATCTAAAATTAGAACCAACTGATAGTAGCATTACCGCACAAATGGAGGCAAGTGGAGAAGTTAGAGAAACTTTTTTGTCTGCCCTTCGTTAAAGACTAAAATTGGCACCAAAACATGTTCATAAATAGAAAAAATATAACTTTCATTTGAGGACCAACATTTTGACAGCATCGCCATACAGGTTGAAAAAGTAGTTGGGAAGAGATTTTCAATGTGCCGATGATTCCATGGCACATGATTTATCAAGTGATGCACACAACAACGCTTGATTCAAACCAGGTTTTTTTTATATTAAAATGATTATACAAAATTCTTGCCAACAACAGAATGTTATGGGCACACAACCATCTTAACTCGGCAGATTTTTCTGCGAAGAGACAGAATCATTAGATCACTTATTCTGATATTTCCCCTACAGTATGTAGCTAGTTTCTGGTCAGGTTCAGGAATGGCTGAAAACCAAACATTTACCTAAAATGAACCCTACAAATAGCACTGTTGGGAGATTTGGAAAGCCATAGTCAATAAATCATCAATATAATAATACTTATAGGAAAAATATTCATCATTAACTTACGTCTGTACATACTATGCGATTTAGAAAGGTTTTGAATGTACTGTATGTGAAACAGAACAGTTGGAAAATAGAGGGTACTTATTTACATAAGTATTCAGACCCTTTGCTATGAGACTCGAAATTGAGGTCAGGTGCATCCTGTTTCCATTGATCATCCTTTAGATGTTTCTACAACTTGATTGGAGTCCACATGTGGTAAATTCCATTGATTTTGACATGATTTGGAAAGGTACACACCTGTCTATGTAAGGTCCCACAGTTGACAGTGCATGTCAGATAATTCCTTCGACCGCATGGCTTGGTTTTTTCATTTGTAGAGATCCGAGACAAGATTATGTCGAGGCACAGATCATGGGAAGGGTACCAAAACATTTCTGCAGCATTGAAGGTCCACAAGAACACAGTGGGCAACATTCTTAAATTGAAGAAGTTTGGAACCACAAAGACTCTTCCTAGAGCTGGCCGCCCGGCCAAACTGAGCAATTGGAGGAGATGGGCCTTGGTCAGGGAGGTGACCAAGAACCCGATGGTCACTCTGACAGAGCTCTAAAGTTCCTCTGTGGAGATGGGAGGCCCTTCCAGAAGGACAACAATTTCTGCAGCACTCCACCAATCAGGCCTTTTAGGTAGAGTGAAGCCACTCCTCAGTAAAAGGCACGACAGCCCGCGAGGAGTCTGCCAAAAGGCACCTGAAGGACTCTCAGTAAATGAGAAACAAGGTTCTCTGGTCTGATGAAATTAAGATTGAACTCTTTGGCCTGAATGCCAAGTATCACGTCTGGAGGAAACCTGGCACCAGGCCTACGGTGTAGCATGGTGGTGGCAACATCATGCTGTAGGGATGTTTTTCAGCAGCAGGGACTGGGAGATTAGTCAGGATTGAGGGAAATATGAACAGAGCAAAGTACAGAGAGGTTTGATTTTATTAGGATCTCTGTTAGTCCTCATTTGGACTTATCTTCCAAGAGGCCTTAAACATTCAAATACAATTTATAATGCAATCACATATTCACACACAGTTGAAGTTGGAAGTTTACATACACCTTAGCCAAATACATTTAAACTCAGTTTTTCACAATTCTTGACATTTATACCTAGTAAAAATTCTCTGTCTTAGGTCAGTTAGGATCACCACTTTATTTTAAGAATGTGAAATGTCAGAATAATAGTAGAGAAAATGATTTATTTCAGCTTTTATTTCTTTCATCACATTCCCAGTGGGTCAGAGGTTTACATATACTCAATTAGTATTTGGTAGCATTGCCTTTTAAATTGTTTAACTTGGATCAAACATTTCGGGTAGCCTTCCACAAGCTTCCCACAACAAGTTGGGTGAATTTTGGCCCATTCTTCCTGATAGAGCTGGTGTAACTGAGTCAGGTTTGTAGGCCTTCTTGCTCGCACACGCTTTTTCAGTTCTGCCCACAAATATTCTATGGGATTGAGGTCAGGGCTTTGTGATGGCCACTCCAATACCTTGACTTTGTTGTCCTTGAGCCATTTTGCCACAACTTTGGAAGTATGCTTGGGGTCATTGTCCATTTGGAAGACCCATTTGCGACCAAGCTTTAACTTCCTGACTGATGTCTTGAGATGTTGCTTCAATATATCCACGTAATTTTACTTCCTCATGATGCCATCTATTTTGTGAAGTGCACCAGTCCCTCCTGCAGCAAAGCACCCCCACAACATGATGCTGCCACCCCGCTTCACGGATGGGATGATGTTCTTCGGCTTGCAAGCCTCCCCCTTTTTCCTCCAAACATAACAATGGTCATTATGGCCAAACAGTTCTATTTTGTTTCATCAGACCAGAGGACATTTCTCCACAAAGTACGATCTTTGTCCCCATGTGCAGTTGCAAACCGTAGTCTGTCTTTTTTATGGTGGTTTTGGAGCAGTGGCTTCTTCCTTGCTGAGCGGCCTTTCAGGTTATGTCGATATAGGACTCGTTTTACTGTGGATATAGATACTTTTGTACCTGTTTCCTCCAGCATCTTCACAAGGTCCTTTGCTGTTGTTCTGGGATTGATTTGCACTTTTCACACCAAAGCACGTTCATCTCAAGGAGACAGAACGCGTGTCCTTCCTGAGCGGTATGACGGCTGCGTGGTCCCATGGTGTTTATACTTGCGTACTATTGTTTGTACAGATGAACGTGGTACCTTCAGGCGTTTGGAAATTGCTCCCAAGGATGAACCAGACTTGTGGAGGTCTACAATTTATTTTCTGAGGTCTTGTCTGATTTCTTTTGATTTTCCCATGATGTCAAGCAAAGAGGCACTGAGTTTGAAGGTAGGCCTTGAAATGCATCCACAGGTATGCCTCCAATTGAGTCAAATTATGCTAATTAGCCTATCAGAAGCTTCTAAAGCCATGACATCATTTTCAGGAATTTTCCAAGCTGTTTAAAAACTAAGTTGACTGTGCCTATGTAAACTTCTGACCCACTGGAATTGTGATACAGTGAATTATACGTGAAATAATCTGTCTGTAAACAATTGTTGGAAAATAACTTGTCATGCACAAAGTACATGTCCTAACCGACTTGCCAAAACTATAGTTTGTTAACAAGAAATTTGTGGTGTGGTTGAAAAACGAGTTTTAATGACTCCAACCTAAGTGTATGTAAACTTCCGACTTCAACTGTATAACACACTGTTACAAACAGACATAATACACTGACATATTGACCAGATAAATACTCTTGATGAAAACATGCTCACGACCTCGGACTTGGGCGAAGGTTCACCTTCCAACAGGACAACGACCCTAAGCACACAGCCAAGACAATGCAGGAGTGGCTTCGGGACAAGTCTCTGAATGTCCTTGAGTGGCCCAGCAAGAGCCCAAACTTGAACCCGATCGAACATCTCTGGAGAGACCTGAAGATAGCTGTGCAGCAACGCTCCCCATCCAACCTGACAGAGCTTGAGAGGATCTGCAGAGAATAATGAAACTTCAAGCTTGTAGCGTCATACCCAAGAAGACTCGAGGCTGTAATCGCTGCCAAAAGTGCTTCAACAAAGTACTGAGTAAAGGGTCTGAATACTTATGTAAATGTGATTTTTTTTCAGTTTTTTTTTTTAATGAATGTTGAAAAATGTCTAAAAACCTGTTTTTGCTTTGTCATCATGTATTGTGTGTAAATCTGAATTCTTTCCGAATGCACTGTAATAATTGACTGAAAACACAATATATAATGTATACAGTATGTCACGTGTCAAACTCACTCCACGGAGGGCCAAGTGTCTGCGGGTTTTCACTCTTCCCTTGTATTAGGTTGATGAATTAAGGTCACTAATTAGTAAAGAACTCCCCTCACCTGGTTGTCTCGGGCTTAATTAAAAGGAAAAACCAAAAACCAGCAGGATTGAGTTTGACACCCCTGCTGTGTGTGTTTAAGTACTATCTATCCAGATGTAATGTATACCAAATAACTATTTTCTTGCTATATACTGTAACTACTGTGGGAAAAAATGCTTTGTATGTAAAATGTGTGTAGAATGTACATGTAAAAAGAAAAATCTGTCTGTACACCTCTTTTGTTTGTTTATATGCTGATCTTTTTGCATTGTTTGCATATCATTCAAGTATTTTTTTACTCTCTCCCCCACACCTTCTCTCTCTACCCACTCTCTCGCTCTCCCCTCCTCACCCTGCTCCCTACCCCCGTCTCTCTCTCTCCCTCTTCGCTCCCCATCCATCCATCTCCCTCTCATTTCTCTCTTTGCTTCCACCTGGTGGTGGTTGTAATCTATTCTGTCCTATCCTATCGTACTCTACTCTATCTGTCTCTACTCTATTCTACAGCAGCAGAGTCCAGTGGAACAGCGTTACATGGAGCTCCTGGCACTGAGAGACGAATACCTGAAGAAACTAGAGGAACTGCAGCTCACTGACTCCTCCCCTAACTCCTCCCACCTATCAAATAGCTCTGCCCCCAATACGGCCTCGCCCACGCAGCACATCACGCACCTGCACACCCCTTTCTGAGTGGGGTACTCAAACACACACGTGAGTGTGTGTTTGTTCGTCAGGGTTGAGGTTACTTCGATGTCAATGAATCAAAGGAAATAGAAATTCCTAATTTAAGAGTTGTAAAGTGAAATTTATTCCAAATAGGAATTTTTCAGATTCTTGAATTAGAATTTCAATTCACTTCCTGAATCGACATGTAATTTGACCCTGACACAGACACAATAAGTTGTTTTTTGTACATAGCGTTAGTAAAGTAATAATGGAGACGATAATAACATGGAAATCATGACGTATGACCATAACAAAAACGTAACTATGGTGATTATGCAATATGTCACAGTACAGCCTTTTGACAACTTTTGTATAACGTTGTTTTTTTTCTGCAAAAACAGAGAAGCCTTAATACGAAATAAAATAAATACTCAGTGTGTTGTAGATAAACTATACTAAAGGACATGTGTGAAGGGTTAAAATTCAATGGCTGCATTACGATTCTCTACACTTTACATAGAAGTGTGCACTCATTTTCTCCCCATCAAGCTTATGCATTGCACTGGTAAAAGCAAGGCTGGAGGGAGTTTCCATCGTATTACTCACACCAGTCCATTCCTTTTAAATCCACGAGGGGGGTTGAACGAGTGCACACTTCCAGAAGGGTAAAGAATGGGAACATTGCCCCTGCTCCTCTTGAACTCTGTACACTGTGTCAACTCCAAGACCTGAAAAGGGAATTGTTAAACTGTTATGACAAACATACTAAAAAGAGAAAGTTTGATTATTAGTGCATTTGGCTGACTTAAATCAGTGTGCACCTGTACAAATGTCCTCAATATGAGCAATACCAGTCCAGTCAACCAGTTAAGTTTGGATAACAAACTAGAGTAACTTCAGTCGACTCCCATAAGTTGGGTAAGTACAAACCCTGCAGTTCCCCAGTCTCAACTCACTTAAATTCTCTGAATATCTGCATCCTTCAGTTTACTGCATACATTCGTAACAGCCCTAAGTCCTTGCATTTATCAGGGGTTGACTGTAGTCCACTCTATGAGATGTCCAGTGGGCCTAGTATCCCCATGTATTGTACTGTAGAAGGTCTATGGAGAGACAGGACACTGAGTTGTATTGGTTTTTATTAGAGGAGCTGTGAGTTTTATCTCCAACAATGTCCACCCTAGCCTGGTCTCAGATCTGTTAGTGCTGTCTTGCGAACTCAATGCATGTCATGTATGACAATGACCATAGGAATTGGCAAGACAGCACAAACAGATCTGGCACCAGGCTAGGTCCACTCAGTCAGTCCAATAAAGTTCTGCATCAACGGGACTCTCATTTTGCCAACCTAAAACTTGAGAACCTTAGAACCTGTCACCTTAAAACCGGTCAAACTCCTCTTGGCATAAACTTAAACCTGGAATCCCAAATGGTGAAACTGCCACGTCCATTTGCGATTATAACAACAAAGAAGTTACGGCAAACAACTAATTCTGGTTATTTCCCTTCGACATCATTGCACATGCGATAGAATAGAAGGCATATGTAATGCAATTTCTTTTACCACGATGCGCAACGCTCCCCAGCTCTGCTTCGTCAACAAAACAAAAATGATAACGGCCGTGGGGCGGACAGTGGCGCTGTTTTGCCTACTGCGCATTCCATCTTTAAACATTTGTCTCAAACCACTTTATCTCAATCCAGGGAGCAAAATGGTTTAGATCAAGTTTGCTTGATTTAAAGGTTTTAGGACTTCCACAGAGTATTCTCCAAAAGACTATGGGCAGGAAAAAGTTATTTTGACAAGAGCAACAACCAGAGAGGTGGAAAAGTCCAGAATAGTTTAAAACCTTTCAAGGGACAACAATAAGGTGTCCCAAGTATTCTCAGACAAGATACAGTTCTTTGGACAATAACTACCATAGAGTTTGGGATAAGATTAGTAAAAAGAAGTCTAGAAATGTTTAGTAACTATTTACAGGGCAGGTCCAGTGTTCTCGGGACCGCTGGTCGGGTCCAGTTCTGTGCCTTTGACCATCTGAGGTTCAACCTCAGGCAGACGTTTTGTACCCAAACCAGAGATCTGTATATAATGATGAGATGCTCATGTCTCTGCCCCAGCAATGGGAGTCGTTGACCCAAAGGCAGCAAGGCAGGCGACAAGCTTAGGTAAAAAAATTGCCCATAGAAACACATTGGGCAATTTTTATATATATATATTTTGGCAGGAGTGAAACCTCTCGCTTCACCTCTTCCTCTCTGCTCAAACTATACATTTTGTCTTTATCATCGTTCCTCTGTGGCGGGGAGAAAGGGAAAGAAAGCACCCGATTGGTTGTGGCAGGAAAAAGGAAGCACCTGATTTGTTGTGGCGTGGGAAAGTCAAATCCTGATTCGTCGTCAGGGGGGAGAAAGAAGGGGAAAGGAAACGGTTGATGGGTTGCTGTGGGTTCGTTCTGGTAAAGACTCTTTGGGTGGGTTACGCTTGTTTTAAAACGGTCACCATGCTGGATTTGGCAATGCCATACAAGAGAATGAATAGATATGACTTAGAAGGCTTGTTGGCGGTCACCCATGTTGAAAGATGGTGGTGGTGGTGGGGAAAGAATGAGGGCACTAGCGGCTCCCTAATGCCGCACCAGAATGCATCACTTTGGAAGTCTTTGGCCTCAATAAGGGGGGGAAAGTAAAAAACGAGGCTGCAAGGGAAAAATAACCACATCGCAGAAGACTTTGTTGTTTGATTGTGTTAGTTGGTTGATTTGTTTTTAGCGAAAAATGTAAAAGACAAAAATCTATTTTTATTTTTTACTTTGTACAAGTACAGTAACTGATGTACACTGAACAAAAATATAAATGCAACATGCAACAATTTCAAAGATTTTACTGAGTTACAGTTCATATAAGGAAATCAGTCAATTTAAATAAATTCATTAGGGCCTAATCTGTGGATTTCACATGACTGGGAATACAGATCTGCATCTGTTGGTCACAGATACCTTAAAAACAAAGGTAGCGGCATGGATCAGAAACCCAGTCAGTATCTGGTGTGACCACCATTTGCCTCATGCAGCGCAACACATCTTCACATTGAGTTGATCAGGTGGCCTGTGGAATGTTGTCCCACTCCTCTTCAATGGCTGTGCTAAGTTATTGGCGGGAACTGGAACACGCTGTCGTACACGTCGATCCAGAGCATCCCAAACATGCTCAATGGGTGACATGGCTGTTGAGTATGCAGGTCATGGAAGAACTGGGACATTTTCATCTTCCAGGTTTTGTGTGACAGATCCTTGCGACATGGGGCCATGCAATATTATGCTGAAACGGGATAGCGCCGAAAGAATGGCACGACAATGGGCCTCTGGATCTTGTCATGGTATCTCTGTGCTTTCAAATTGCCATTGTTAAAATGCAATTGTGTTCGTTGTCTGTAGCTTATGCCTGCCCATAACATAACCCCACCGCCACCATGGGGCACTCTGTTCACAACATTGACATCAGCAAACCGCTCGCCCACATGACGCCGTATGCCATCTGCCCGGTGCAGTTGAAACTAGGATTCATCCGTGAAGAGCACACTTCTCCAATGTTCCAATGGCCATCGATGGTGATAATGTCCCCACTGAAGTCGGTTACGACGCCGAACTGCTGTCAGGTCGAGACCCTGGTGAGGACGACGAGCACGCAGATGAGCTTCCCTGAGACAGTTTGTGCAGAAAATCTTCGGTTGTGCAAACCCACAATTTCATCAACTGTCCAGGTGGCTGGGCTGAGACATTCCCGCAGGTGAAGAAGCCGGATGTGGAGGTCCTGGGCTGATGGAGTTACACATGGTCTGCGGTTGTGTGGCCGATTGGACGTACTGCAAAATTCTCTTGCAGGCGGCTTATGGTAGAGAAATTAACATTCAATTCTCTGGCAACAGCTCTGGTGGACATTCCTGCAGTCAGCATGCCAATTGTACACTCCCTCAACTTGAGACATCTGGGGCATTGTGTTGTGTGACAAAACTCCACATTTTAGAGTGGCCTTTTATTGCCCCCAGCACAAGGTGCACCTGTGTAATGATCATGCTGCTTAATCAGCTTCATGATTTGACACACCTGTCAGGTGGATGGATTATCTTGGCAAAGGAGAAATGCTCACTAACAGGGATGTAACACATTTGTGCACAAAATTTGAAAGAAATATGCTTTTTGTGCATATGAAAAATTTGTGGGATCTTTTATTTCAGCTCATGAAACAAGGGACCAACACTTTACATGTTTCTTTTATATTTGTGTTCAGTATAATTACCTCAAACAAAACCTATTTTACTGTAGAAAAGTTATATTGTTGTAAAATATAATTATTTTATTTTGTGTAAAATTTGACACGTTTTATAAAAAGGAAAGTAATAAGACATGTCTTTTTTGTTGCTTTGAATGGTTGGTTAATAATTTGTGGATTTGTTGTTCCATAAATGTAGTTTTCTTTAGTTTGTTTTATTTTACCTTACGGGCATTTTTGCTTTCTAACATAGAACAGAGGACAGTAAATCATGTTTGAATCATGATTCATGGGAGATTTGATTCAATCGGGAATCGATTCAGTTCCTTTTGGTTCTTTACCTGTGATTGTGAAACTTGGTGCGTGATTCAATCAAACTCGAATTTCGGTGTTTAAGGAGTAGCTCTTTTTCCCCCATGGTCAAATGAAATGCCAGAATGGTTATGGGAACTGTTAAAACCTACTACTACTACCAAGTAGACTCCTCTGACAAGTAGATGATTCCGTTTTCCACAATAAGAAGTCTATGCATGGACAGTAGTTTGTAAACAAAGGCACAGCTGTAAACATTCCCATAGCAAGTTGGATTAAATGCCAGACCTTGAGGAATTGAGGACTCTGATAAATGGCACCCTACAAAAGTAGTGCACTATATAGGGACTAGGGTACAATTTGGGACGTGGACAAACTGTCACTCATGAATTTTTTATTTTCTTCATTTATTACATCTTAACGTAGGTAATATATAGTCTAAAGGAGGGGTTTCTTTGTCATATTAATGCCTACTTACGACTCCCTAGCCTAGTTCCAAATCAGTTTGTGCTGTCTTGCAAAGTCCTTGTGAGTCATGACTCGTGACCATAGGAGTTAGCTTGAGTGTCTTTCAGGGGGCGTTCTGTCCAGGGGGTGTACTTTTACAACCACCTGCCTCACCCTACTGAAATAGGAGATGGGCTCTTGCCCTATGGGATGTCCTGGCTCAGATGAGGCTTACTTTCTGTTCATGCCATAACGAGCAGAAACAGACTTGCACCCAGACTACATGGGAGTTTTGGCAAGACAACACAAATCGATGTGGGATCCGGGCTGTACTACTCCCTGTCATGTATGAGTGCTCCACTGTTGATTGTTTTGACCGGCTCTTGTTGTGTAAATAATGCTGATTAAATTAATTTAAAGATTTCTCACTTTAAAAAAAAAATGGATTGATTCTTTCATTCAAATTCTTGTGGTAATTTATCCTTTATTTATTCAGGAGATCATAAGGAAATGTGCAAAATATCTTATGTAATGTCTGCTGATGTGAAAATTGTGGATCGGAGAAGATTGTGAATATTCAGAGCTTGTCCCATCATAGCATATCTCAGCCCTAAATATAACCGAAGCACCAGTTCACGTCTCCTTAGGATATTGGAATTGGTCCAAAATGCTTGTTTTATACATTATAGCTGCATTTAAATGAGATATTTTCTAGCTCCCTGGAATCGATTCCTACTAAGAATGACATTCAGACTACTGAACGTTCACTAGGTCTATTCCATTAGTGGGGTTGTTCCACGAAATGAGTCACTTTGGCATGTCCCTCTGTGCACCCTCTGTGACTTCTAGGAAGATTTTAACCGAAATTTCACTCGTTGTTGAGCCCTAGTTATTTTGTTGTTTTGACAAAGTAATATCTGGAGATTATGTATTTCAAATAAAATAAAATGTTATTTGTCACATGTGCTGTGAAATGCTTACTTACAAGCCCTTAACCAACAAAGCAGTTTTAAGAAAAATAAGTGTTAAAGTATTTACTAAATAAACTGAAGTAAAAACTTTAAATGTGCTGGGCTGTACGCACTACCCTCTGTTGTGCCTTGCAGTCGGAGGCCAACCAGTTGCCATACCAAGCAGTGATGCAACAAGTCAGGATGCTCTCGATGGTGCAGCTTTAGAACCTTTTGAAAATCTGAGGAAGCATGCGAAATCGTTTTAGTTTCCTGAGGGGGAATAGGCTTTGTTGTGCCCTCTTCACGACTGTCTTGGTGTGTTTGGACCGTTCTAGTTTGCTGGTGATGTGGACACCAAGGAACTTGAAGCTCTCAACCTACTCCACTATAGCCCCATTGATAAAAATGGGGGCGTGCTTGGCCCTCCTTTTCCTGTAGTCCACAATCATCTCCTTTGTCTTGATTATGTTGAGGGATAGGTTGTTATCCTGGCACCACACTGCCAGGTCTCTGACCTCCCTATAGACGGTCTCATCGTTGTCGGTGAGCAGGCCTACCACTGTTGTCATCGGCAAACTTAATGATGACGGAGTTGTGCTTGGTCATGCAGTCATGGGTGAACAGAGAGTATAGGAGGGGACACCCCTGAGGGGCCCCCGTGTTGAGGATCAGCGTGGCAGATGCATTGTTACCTACCCTTACCACCTGGGGGTGGCCCGTCAGGAAGGCCAGGATCCAGTTGCAGAGGGAGGTGTTTAGTCCCAGGGTCCTTAGCTTAGTGATGAGCTTTGAGAGCACTATGGTGTTGAACTGTAGTCAATAGCATTCTCACGTAGGTGTTCTTTTTTTCCAGGTGTGAAAGGGCAGTGTGGAGTGCAATAGAGATCACATCATATGTGGATCTGTTGGAGCGGTAAGCAAATTGGAGTGGGTCTAGGGTTTCTGGGATAATGGTGTTGATGTGAGCCATGACCAGCCTTTCAAAGCACTTCATGGCTACAGATGTAGTCATTACCTTGGTGTTCTTGGGCACAGGGACTATGGTGGTCTGCTTGAAACATGTTGGTATTACAGACTCAGTAAGGGACAGGTTGAAAATGTCAGTGAAGACACTTGCCAGTTGGTCAGCGCATGCTCGGAGTACACGTCTTGGTAATCCGTCTGGCCCTGCGGCCTTGTGAATGTTGACCTGTTTAAAGATCTTACTTACATTGGCTACGGAGAGAGTGATCACACAGTTGTCCAGAACAGCTGGTGCTCTCATGCATGCTTAAGTGTTGCTTGCCTCGAAGTGCGCATTGAAGTCATTTATCTCGTCTGGTAGGCTCGTGTCACTGGGAAGCTCGTGGCTGTGCTTCCCTTTGTAGTCCGTAATAGTTTGCAAGCCCTGCCACATCCAACAAGCATCGGAGCCAGTGTAGTAGGATTCAATATTGGTCCTGTATTGACGCTTTGCCTGTTTGATGGTTCGTCGGAGGGCATAGCGGAATTTCTTATAAGCATCCGGGTTAGAGTCCCGCTCCTTGAAAGCGGCAGCTCTACCCTTTATCTCAGTGCAGATGTTGCCTGTAATCCATGGCTTCTGGTTGGGGTATGTACATACGGTCACTGTGGGGACGACGTTATCGATGCACTTATTGGGGAAGCCAGTGACTGATGTGGTGTACTCCTCAATGCCATCGGAAGAATCCCGGAACATATTCCAGTCCTGACCACTTCCGTATTGAGTGAGTCACTGGTACTTCCTGCTTTAGTTTTTGCTTTTAACCTCTACGGGATCGGTGCCCCCCCCCCCCCCCCCACGGGACGGTTGAGCTAACGTGCCCCAATGTGATTAGACTGAGGTTGTAAGTAACAAGAACATTTCCCAGGTCATAGATATATCTGATTTGGGCAGAAAGCTTAAATTCTTGTTAATCTAACTGCACTGTCCAATTTACAGTAGCTATTACAGTGAAAGAATACCATGCTATTGTTTGAGAGTGCACAATTATGAACTTGAAAATGTATTAATAAACCAATTAGGCACATTTGGGCGGACTTGATACAACATTTAGAACAGAAATGCAATGGTTCACGGCCTTCTAGTGGCCAAAATCTAAATTTGCGCTTAAGCTGGAATAATACATTGTGGCCTTTCTCTTGCATTTCAAAGATGATTTTAAATTAGTTTTTTGTAGATTTTTTTTTATTAAAAAATATATATTTTACCAGATCTAATGTGTTATATTCTCCTACATTAATTTCACTTTTCCAATAACTTCAAAGTGTTTCCTTTCAAATGGTATCAAGAATATGCATATCCTTGCTTCAGGCAGTTAGATTTGGGTATGTCATTTTAGGCGAAAATTTGAAAAAAAGGGTCCGATCCTTAAGAGGTTTTAAGCAGGAATTAGGAGGATAGAGTTATGGTCAGATTTGCCAAATGGAGGGCGAGGGAGAGCTTTGTGCACGTCTCTGTGTTTGGGGTAAAGGTGGTCTAGAGTTTTTTTTTTTTTTTACTCTGGTTGTACATGTAACATGCTGGTAGAAATTAGGTAAAACTGATTTAAGTTTCCCTGCTTTAAAGTCCCACTAGGAGCGCCGCCTCTGGTTGAGCATTTTCTTGTTTGCTTATGGCCTTATACAGCTCGTTGAGTGCGGTCTTAGCGCCAGCATCGGTTTGTGGTGGTAAATTGACAGCCATTAGTGATGTGATTTGATTTCAAGGTAAAACATTTTTTTTACAAAAACTGTCCCATTTTAAGGTCAACCCTGTAATGTGAACTGAACGCTAATTTTATTATGGTGAAACTATTCATTTCTAAATATTATTTTCAAAAGAAACGTTGAACAACAATCACATTGTAAATGCAGATAAGCTGGTTCTACTCTTTCTGGCAAACTTCTGGTGTTTTATGGTAGAAAACTATGCTTGCCCCTCCATGTTGCACACAATAAGCTTCCATTTCTCCTCTCACATGGGGATTTTTGGATGAATTAAGATGAAATCGTCAACCCTTTTACTTTATTTAGCACTTTAATATAGCCATTTTTTATTTAACCTCTTGAGATAGGAAAATTCTCTGCTCTATATAACCGAATGTTAAATTATGTGAAATAAACTTACATTACCGAAATGGGACTGATTTCCTGGAACGACCCAGTGACCTTTCAAGTGATCAATATGTTTAATATCCCCCCAGTGCTACATCAGGCTATATGTTGTAGTAACATCCTTATGATCTAGGCTATTAATTTTCCAGGCTTACTATAAAATCCCTACACCCTTTTACATTTTCCTGTCTAGGCGTCTGTTGCTGATGAGGCTGGTTGATGCCATTTGCCCTCAGTCAGTCGTTAATTACAATAGGCAACATGTAGTAGGCCTCTTGTGACCTACATTTGCAGGAACACTAACAATGTAATAACCATATATTGGAAGCAGGCCTCAAATTTATCCTCAATCTAAGTGTTGCTGAGGCTGGTTAGTAAGGATGTGAGCATTTTGGGTGATCTTAATGGTTCGCCTGGGCAAGGTGTGTGCTGTCCTGCACCAGGGTTGAGCTCACTGACTGCTTCATCAAGTCTGCAAAATAAGCACACCGGCTCTATTTCATTACAGAATGAGACTCGGAAGCTAGCGAACATCCGTATTCTCTCCCGTGCTGTGAGCTAGCTAGCGGAAAGAGTCCGTCTCATCGGTATAAAACAACGTCAATTCTTAAACACGTTGCCGCGACACAGATTTGTCGACATTCAGAAAGGAAGCATATTTGATCCGTCATCTAACGGGAAGGAAACGGGATTGAGTGAAGACTAAAATGGAAAAGCAGTCGGTTGGAGGAGGAGATAACCCTGCGCTGCCGGGAGTACCGAATCGAAACAACAAGCCACGAACGCTGGCCAACTCTGGATCGACACAGGCTAGCGTGGAGACGTTGGACAGGTGAATATATAGCTTTTCCGGTCTCGCTACAAAACTGTTACAGTGTTACTAGTTACACTGTTGTGATGATTTTGCACTGGGCAGTATAAATATAAAAGCGAATTTCCCTTTCGTAGGCTGCAGTTGTTTGACATTGCTTGTCATGTGTTGTTACTAAACGTTTAGAATGTTACTACAGCGTTAGTTATGTTTGTGTATTGGCTCTTGGGCGGTGTCGTGTATAGGCCTATAGTTGTAGAAAGGTGACTTGCTCTTTCGTAGGCAATAGCCTGCCTGCATGCATTTAGGTACTTGTTTGACATATGTTGTTAGTGTTATTTTCAACGAGTTTAACGTTTGATCTTCAAAGCGTTTCATTGTGCTGTAACATGCAGTAAATTCACAGTACGCTACTGTGTCTCTTATGTATTTCGTCATTCGACAACGAGAGCGCCAGATGGGCGTAGGGATTTGTGCCAGTAATGGGTCGGGAACTGAATCGCATCGGTGAAAGAGCCGTTCATTTGGCTCCCTGATTTTGCACACTGCTTTTTGAGCGCAAAAGATTTTGTACAGATACGTTACAAAAGAATGAGGATGAATCCTCACTGCATAAACAATAAATAGTGGGGAGAGCAAGTCAATCTGGTCCACGCTCTTTTTTGCAGTGCGTTAAGAAAAACGTAATATTCCATATTTGGACAGTTAAAAATGTATTTGAATGCGCATTTCACGAGCTGACATAATGGCAGACTTTTGGGCGTCACATTGGAGATTAGTAAAAAAAAAAAAAAATTGTTCTAGGTCGTTTTTTTAAGCATTTTGAATAAAGAGCCGTTTGGGAGCCAAATGAGCCGGCTCACCGAAAAGACTCGGAATGCCCATCACTAATCTGTGCCAAGTGAACACGCCCCTGTTATAAAGCAGGGCTTTGCCCAGCAGGAATCAGCCTAACCGCGACCTATTTTTGCCCAGATGTTGCAAACAGGCTTTTTTAATGTGATGTAGCCTACTACTGTGCGTGACTGACTGCCTACCTCTGGTATCTCTTAAACATTGCTCTCTTTCTCCCTCCCTTGAAACCACTATTGAGCCCTCTGTCCCCCTCTGTCTCTTTGTTTTTGTGTCCCCTTGTCCCTCTCTCCTTTGAACTCTCTCTGCCTATTCCCCTCTCCCTCATGTCTCTCATTCTCTTTCTGTATATCCCCCATATTCCTTTGTCTATCTGTCTGTCTGTCTCTCTCTCTCTCTCTCTCTCTCTCTCTCTGTCTTTCTGTATATCCCCTATATACCTTCGTGTGTCTGTTTCTCTCACCCCCCTCTCCCTTCATCCCTCGCCCAGTCCTACAGGTTCTCATGTGGAGTGGTGTAAGCAGCTGATAGCAGCTACCATCTCCAGCCAGATATCATCCATAACCCCAGACACTGCATCCAGAGACTTCAAGGTGGGGGAAACACGCGTGGTTGATCACACACGGTCGCACGCACAAGCACTGATACACACACACACACACACTTGCTGTTTGTAATAGCAGGCTTATGACAACACACACGAATGCACACACAGTAACAGGTTCAGACACACACGTCATAACCTGTGTTTTCTGACTGACAGGTTGGGAGAAGGACAGATCTCCCAAGGGTAAGGCTAACCATAGCAGCAGCAGTGTTGCTTGTGTGTGTGCTTACACGCTCTATGTACCCTGTGTAGAGTGATTTGGGTAGTGTTCCTATGCTGAGTCTTTTCTATAGCAATTGACTCAGTCATGCAATGTCATTCTTTTTGCAAAGGCCACAGTCAACCTTTTGTCTGTCTCTCTCTCTGCACCGTTCAGAAAGCATTATTTTAATCTGTTTCTGAATTGAGGTTCTAGCTTTTGTATTCAGCGTGTCAATTCTTCTCTCGCCGTCTGTTGCTGCTTTGGCTTCCGGTGATACACCACTGTTCAGGGGTCTTCCAGGCCTATCCTTTAGCTCTGTGTGTTTTGTGTATGTGAGTGTTATCCCGGAGAGTGTGGTTGTGTGTGTAGTAACTCGGTGTGTGCGGTTGTCTGTAACCCACAGGTGTCCAAGAGGCCTGTTCTCAGGGTAAGATTTGAAGACTGGTGGCGTCCACCCAACAGCCTTTTTAACATTTGTTGAGTTATCTTAGTACTTGACAACCTGTCAAGGAGTGTGTAAAATACAGCACAGTGTGTTTCTTTGTGATTACCTATATATTGTTTATTTGTGATGTTCTACTGCTATTTTTATGGTGGTCAGCTAGTTGTCTGTGTAGTAGTTTCGCGTAGGAGCTGTCATGCTGTTTGTACCTGTAGCTATTACTTTCAAGGATAAAGATACTGCGGGGTCAACAGCCTTCAAGGTCAAGGCCAGCGTTTCCTAAACCAGAGGTCGCGACCCCGTGTGGGCTCGTCTGATTTGTCGCGAGAGAAAGTCCGAAATATTTTTTTTTTCATTGTGCTTCATTCATGGAACCCTGGTTTCGTCAGTAGTTGTAATAAACAGAGCAGTTTCTGTTTACTTCCTACAAATGTGGCTCTCTCTTTTCTAAGTCAAACTGGGGGGAAAAAATAATAGAATCAATAACCAGGTTTCCATCCAACCTTATTATTACAGTAAGGTAAATGCCGGATAAAAAAATGTCACGACAGGCCTGATGGAAACAGCAAATTTGTCGCTTAACTTTCCAAATGTCAACAAAATCTTTTTGTGTCGGTAAAATGTGTTATGTGTGGAATCGCCTTTATGCGCATATATTGATATAATAACCGTCGTATCGAAGTGAACTTGGAGTCACAAGATAATGTGTTGTGGTCCTCCCACTACGACTTGTGAAAGCGTGCAGTTTATTAGGCTGCAGATGAAATAAGTTTCTTCACAGGGTGGTGAAAGTGCACAGTGATGAGCTTGATGCTCCTTTCCAATAACTATTTGCCGTTTGACAAATAAAAAGAATCTCGCTTTTCTGTCCATAATAATCTCATCGTGAAGTAGGCTATACCCGCACTGTATCTGTGAGCTGTTGGCTAGAGCACACGTGCCAATACCAGAGAGGACACACTCGCTATATAACGCAACAATTTGTGTGACAAAACCATCAGTGGAATTTAGTGGGCTCCCGAGTGGCGCAGCAGTCTAAAGCACTGCATCTCAATGCTAGAGGCGTCACTACAGACCCTGGTTTGATTCCAGGCTGTATCACAACCGGATGTGATTGGGAGTCCCATAGGGCGGCGCACAATTGGCCCAGCGTCCTCCGGGTTAGGGTTTGGCCGGGGTAGGCCGTCATTGTAAATAAGAATTTGTTCTTAACTGACTTGCCTAGTTAAACAAGTCAATTTGGTGTAAGCACCTCTCTGGTGGGAAAATGTACATATTGTTTTATGCAGATTTTAGAATTTTCTCATTAAAATCTGTTGCCAATTGGATGGAAACCAGGCTAATGATGATGTTCTTTTATACACAGAAGATCCTACAAACTCATTAACTGATGATCTTCTCAACTTCTCTATACCATTTTTGATGCATTTGTCATTTCAAACCATACTTCCTACATATTGAAATGCTGTCAAAAGTACTGTCAGACTGATTTGCAATATACTAAACATTAGCCGTTGATTACATCACTTTTTTTCCCATAGTGAGGTCGCGGCTTTGCTCCCTTCACTTCCTGTTAGAACTCTACTGATTCTAATTTCTCCACAGTGCTTCACCCACTTAATGCTCATGTCCGGTCTCTGTGACCTTCTAAGCCTCAAAGACCCTTTTATCAACCACTCTGCCATTTCTGCATTCTCTCTTTCTCGCTCGTTCTCTCTCTCATTTTCTCTCTTGTTCTCTCACGATAACGTGCAACTGTAAGAGAATTAACTCTTCCCTTCGCTCTCTCTTTCTCTCTGCTTCCACGCTTGCCTTGCCTCCCATCTTGGTCCAGGACTTTACGGAAAGGGGACATTGTTACCAAGGCGATAGTGACTCTGAGCTTCCCCCCCACGCTTTGGCAAGTTTCGCTCTCTGTCCAGCACTCCCTCCATCCCTCTCTCCTGCCCCCTTCGGCCTCCTCTGTTCCTTATCTGCCCCTTTCCCCTTGTCTATTCCTCTGTCGCTTCCGCTCTCTTTCTTTTCCCTCCTCTCTCTCTCCATTCCTTCTCTTCCACCTACAACCTTAGTTTCATTCTCCTTCTGCCTCCCCCTCTCTTTGACTGTGTAGCTGTTGCTCGGACAGTGAGAAATGGTTCTGCTTAGAACCAGATGTTCTGTTTAGAGTTCTAGATCTCTGAGATGGTTCTATGGTTCTATGTTCTAGGCTCTCAGAGACGGAACCCAGCAGGTCCCGATGGACGAGGTTCCACTGGTTCCGGGAGAGACCATCAAGGCTGTGGGTGGGCATCCATTCTTTGTCTCTGTCTTCTGTCTCTCTCTCGCGCTCACCTTCTCTCTCTCGAATCCAGCCACTACTTTTCTGTGTGCCTCTCCCTCTCTCTCCCTCTAGATCTCTTTTTCTCCATTTGGACTTATTTTCCCATTTTCTATACCTTTCTGTTTTCCTCTCGCTTGTCTTCAGCCTATTATGACAGGAGCTCTAGTTGTTGACATGTTTCTGTTTGTTTGTTTTTGTTGTTGTTTGTCCCCTCAGCCAAGGATGTGATGTACATCTGTCCCTTCACTGGCTTGGTGACAGGAACCCTCACCAGCACCGACTATAAACTATACTTTATCAGCCTAGAGAGGGTAAGAGCACCCACATACACACTCAAGTTTGACTCAAGGCTGACCCTTGTTCACCCAATTCTTTATTTAAAACTTTTATATGTAAACTTCCTGTTCCCGTCTCATTTCCCGTCCCTTTCTCATCCCACAATTTTCCCAGGATACTCCGTTCATCCTGGATGTGAACCTGGGAGCGATCAGTCGTCTCGAGACCATCAGTGTCCAGAGTCACGGAGAGAACACACAGGGCATGGAGATAGTCTGTAAGGTGAGAAAGCACACCCTACTACTGTTATAAAGCCTGTTTATTAAGCCTGCACAAGGCTGTTATAAGTAGTCATAACAACCGCCATCAGTGGCCAGAGTCGTGGAGGGAACACATAGGACATGGGGATAGTCTGTAAGGTAAGAGGGAATACAACCCAGGAGTTACACACACGTAGTATTCTCTGTTAAAATGCATGTGCTTTCCCACAGGTTTCCGAATTAAGGATTGTTGGAATATCTGATTTAATTTGTGTTCATAGATTTTTACTTATAAAAACTCTCTCTTCTTTCTCTCTCTCTCTCTCTCTCTCTCTCTCTCTCTCTCTCTCTCTCTCTCTCTCTCTCTCTCTCTCTCTCTCTCTCTCTCTCTCTCTCTCTCTCTCTCTCTCTCTCTCTCTCTCTCTCTCTCTCTCTCTCTCTCTCTCTCTCTCTCTCTCTCTCTTCCCCCCCCCCCCCCCATCAGGACATGCGTAGTCCCAGGTTTGCCTATAAGAAGGAGGACGCCAGCCAACCAGAGATAGTGGAGGTTCTAACAAAACACACCTTCCCCCTATCAAATGGCCTGGTAAGAACTGTCAATCAACCAATACAGGGCGGGAGTTAAGGATCCTAGCATTCTGATAGGTGCCAGCATGTAACTCAATATGGGTTGGGTTCTTAGTTAAAATCCTTGCTTGTTCATTTGTTGAGACCTGTCACTTACTCTCCCCGTTTTATCCCTTTGCAGCCCTTGTTTGCCTTCCTGTATAAGGAGAAGTTTCTTGTGGACGGATGGAAGGTGTACGATCCCATATCTGAGTACAAGAGACAGGTAACCATGGCTGATATTAGCTAAGAGAACAGATGACATAAGAAATAATATTCCTGATTTTCCATCATTAGAAAACCAGAAATTTCTGTGTAATTGGAGAAATCCTGTGTTATTAATTAGAGAAATCCCTTGAGATTTATTTGCTTTGAGTCTTGAAGTCCTTTGAAATGTTTCATGTAAGACTAACGTACATGTAATGGATAAATGCACACGTTCTGTACATTACTTTGGAAGTAATGGACAACTAAACACACATTTACCGTAAGAAATAACATGTTTTAAATTCTATTTTCATTCTGACTTGTGAATACATAACTTCACATTTTTCCACAAAATCTGGTGCTTGTTAGTTCCAGTGGCAATTTTAGCATGTAAATCTTGGTGGGGCAAAAAAACGTGGGATGCATGCCAGCAAAGCCACAACACTAAACAATACATTAATTGAACTAGAACGGTGATAAACGGTGCCCACAAACTGTTAGGGCCTACATAAAGCTGTCCCAACAGCAGAGTCCCAACAGCAGTCCCAACACCTTATCACTGCTACACCTGGCTATCAGCATCTGGCAGCGAAACAGTTAATTCAGCCTCATTTACTTCCTTTAAAAAAAACATAGCTGATATGGCTGACTTGCTTAAACAAATGTGGTTTCTACTGACAATTGAGATGTACAAACTATGGCATAAGGGGACGGCAAGCGGATAAGAGGCAATCCGTAATTTCGATTAAGACATTAATGAGCGAGTTAGGATGTACGTAGTCAATATAACTATTTGTTCAGCACTTTTGAAATGTACAGCAACAGAATTCAGAACATGGGCCATTCCTAGTGTTCTTCCTGTATACCAAGTCAGAACCGTAAGATAAATAAAGGGGGCATATAAGCAGACAACGAAAGCTCTTACAATATTTGATGATTACATTTCTCTAAAACAGGTTATAGGCTACATGTGCACCACCAAGTTAGAACAGTAGGCGAAATTAAGAGGTGAAAATAGACCAAATTATTATGGTGAAGCACATGGGCTACTAACAGCTTACTACACAACATACACTTAATGTTACTTTCTTAGCTACAGTATACATATAAAATAATTTATGCAATAGCATACAAGACATTTTTGGACTCACCGTGTTGTGCTGTGTTTACTTGAACAGGAAGGTGGCGCGGCAGCCCTTTGTTGGCAAATTCTGTCATCAAACTTGTTTACAATTCCGAGTTGTATGAAAGTTCAAAACGTATTTTCCCAGTAGTAGCTCGTTTTACCCGAGTTTCCAGTTATCTTGAACTCACTAAAGTCAGATTTTGCAGTTCCGAGTTAACAGTTCTTTTGAGCGCGGCACAAATCATGCTTCATTGACCGCATGGCCAATGTTGAATGTTTATCATTTTAAACTAAGAGACCCTTAATCTTAGACTTTGGACCATATAGCTACTCCACTGAATAGCAGGCTAATGATTGTTTTGCAATGCTTGCAGTTAGCCACACTGATTCCTTCCAAACCACTCATTGTTGAATTTGCAATTTCCAACTTGTTGTGTAATGTTTATGGCCGATGAGCACCGATATGTTTTATCTAACATTTCTCTTCATATGACAAGGATTCAAAAGGATTTGCCAGTAGTGTTGATTCATGATGATGACTGCTAGCTAAGATTTGAAGGTACGATGTTGACATGATCAGTCCAATCAAAGCTACTGTAGATATGTGATTTGATGTCATTTTATCTGTGGCCAATAACTTTGAGCCTTCTTGGATGGGCACTTCTAATGTAACTATGACAGCACCCAAGGGGCTAGAATTGTTTTGCTCTACCCTTAGACTTGGCGGTGACGCTGTCCCCTTGAGTGACAGAACACTGAGCCAATCACAGCGCAATGCTCAGTGTCTTCTTGTCAGGACTTTGTTCATTACGAGGATATCATTCACATTGCATATCAAACAGTAGGCTAGAAGCTAGCTAAATAGTTTGTTGCTAGGAAACGTTGTGACAATTGAATTCAACAATATCAGTTGCTGAAAACCGCTGGTCAAACTACAAATATGTGGGAGGATTTGACAGCATAGCGCCACTTGCGTCATGACTGCAACATTGAAGGGCCGGGGAAATTCATGTTCATCCCATTACTCGCCACGTTAGGTGCAGATGTCTCTGCAAAAACAAATGAATGCTAGCTAGCTAGCTACGTTTTTCCTCGTTCGACCTGCGTTTACAATGTATCCAATATCCGTTTGTGTGGTTGTTGGTTTAGCTTTCTGTAACTTTGTAGCAAGGATGGTCTTGCGTGTGCAGTGTATCTGTCCTAGAGACATCCAACTGTCCCGTATATCTGTTTTTAATGCCCATTTCTAGAATGCCCTTCTTGCCAATCAGAAAATAGTCTTAAACAATGCTGTAGTTAAAGAACTGATAAATGAACTGTTCTTCAGTACATTAAGGAGTTATTGTATTCCTGCTCTTCCCACACCAGGGTCTTCCCAACGAGAGTTGGACCATCAGTAAGATGAACAGTAGTTATGAGGTGTGTGACACCTACCCTGCCCTGCTGGTCATCCCCACTAGCATCAAGGACGACGACCTCAAACGAGTTGTGGCCTTCAGGGCCAGACACCGCATACCGGTACGTCTGGGGATGTGTGGGGATGGTATGTGTATAAAAAAAAATAAAAAACGATATATATATATATATATATATATATATATATATATATAAACAAATGTTGTACCTGTTGGTGCTAGCTTTGTGTACATGTTTAAATGTGCTGTTATTTTGAAAGTTTCCTCCAAAGTTATCTTCAAAATTATGCCGAAACTTACCTTGTACCCCGCTAGGTGTTTACCATAAATCCACCCAGAGAGCCAGGCCACTATAGTCCTTAGCAGCCAGCTAACTCTCCTTCCTTTCTTCCTTCCTTCCTCGCTCTCTCGCTTGTTCTCTCTCTCCGTCCTCTTCTTTAGGTATTGTCATGGATCCACCCGGAGAGCCAGGCCACTATAGTCCGTAGCAGTCAGCCTTTAGTGGGACCCTCTGACCGGCGCTGTAAGGAGGACGAAAGATACCTCCAGACCATCATGGATGCTAACGCACAGTCTCACAAACTCACCATATTTGACGCCCGACAGAGCAGCGTGGCAGACAACAACAAGGTGATCTATTACAATCTAAGGCCGATGTAGTCAACTGGAGACCGTGATGCAAGCATTGGTGTTCAAGCTGAGTGTGACTTGAATCTCAGCTATGTTCTATATCACTATGTGTTTTATGGTGACCGTAAAGTGATGGTATGGTAAATGTCTGGTATGTACGGTGTTTGAGCATTTTTGGTGAATGTCCTGTAACTGTGTCTGCCTGTTTGTGAGGTTACTCTTATGTCACACCACCAGCTCTCCAAGGGCTATTGATTACATCATGTCTGTTTCCATCTCTTCCTCACCTGCTGCTTCATTCCTCTCTTATCTCTCTCCTACCCTCTCCCTTTTTCAATCGTCTTTTTTTTCCCTCTTCTCGCTCTTCTTTACTCCCTTAACATTTTCTCTTCTGTTTCTCTTTTTGCCCCTCCTCCTTTTTTCACTCTGCTAAATTCCCTTTCCATCCCTCTCTCCCTCTAGGCTAAGGATGGTGGTTATGAGAGTGAGAGTTTCTATCCCAACGTAGAACTCAACTTCCTGGAGATCCCCAACATCCACGTGATGAGGGAGTCATTGAGGAAACTGAAGGAAGTGGTCTACCCTAGTACAGATGACGCTCGCTGGCACTCTGCAGTCGACCAGACACACTGGCTAGAGTACATGCGGGTGAGGACTCTTTCTCTCTCTCTCTCTCTTTTGCTCACACGCGCATACACACACACACTGGCTCAATGGAGAGAGATGGATACGCACACAACACATTCACAAGTCCTTACATACCCCCCCCCCAGGTCCTCCTTGCGGGTGCAGTGCGTATAGCTGACAAGCTGGAGTCTGGTAAAACCTCTGTGGTGGTCCACTGTAGTGATGGGTGGGACCGGACAGCCCAGCTCACCTCTCTGGCCATGCTGATGCTGGACAGCCACTACCGCACCCTCAGGGGCTTCCAGGTGAGTAAGAAGGATGGGAGAGAAGGGGAGAGGGAGGGTGGGAGCAAGAGAGAGGGTAAGTGATGAAGAGGGGACAGCCACTACCGTACCCTCAGGGGCTTCCAGGTGAGTAAGAAGGATGGGAGAGAAGGGGAAAGGGGAGAGGGAGGGTGGGAGCAAGAGAGAGGGTAAGTGATGAAGAGGGGACAGCCACTACCGCACCCTCAGGGGCTTTCAGGTGAGTAGGAGGGATGGGAGAGAAGGGGGAGACGGTGGGAGGGTGGGAGGAAGAGAAAGTTTAAGGGATGGAGAGGGGACGACCACTACAGCACCCTCAGCGGTTTCCAGGTGAGAAGAAGGGTGGGAAAGGGGGAAGGAAGGGAAGAGAGAGGGAGAGCAGACTGTGGTGAGTGAGGAAGGGAAACCTTTGTCTCGGTCGTCATTTGTGTTATGAGTAAAGTATAAGAGGTGTGTCTTCTCAGGTGCTGCTGGAGAAGGAGTGGCTCAGCTTCGGACACAAGTTCGCCGCGGTGAGAGGAGTGTGTGTGGTGTCCGCGTGGTTTCTTGTGTGATTTCTTAAAGATGTGTGTGTGTGTGTGTGTGTGTGTGTTTAATAACCTGTGTGGGTGTTTCTCAGCGTGTGGGCCATGGGGATGAGAACCATGCCAACTCGGAGAGATCACCTCTCTTCATCCAATTTATCGACTGTGTCTGGCAGATGACCCGGCAGGTGGGTGTTACACACACACACATAGAGACGCACAAACGCACAGACAGACACAAACACACACATATAGACACACACAGTACGTACATGTAGACACACATCTGGTGAGATTTCCCTGCTACACACACACACACACACACACACACACACACACACACACACACACACACACACACACACACACACACACACACACACACACACACACAGGTAATTGTGTAGTTATACTCAATCTGTCTTTCTGTCTCTTTATTTGTTCCAAGTTCCCTGCAGCATTTGAGTTCAATGAGTTGTTCCTGATCACCATTCTGGACCACCTCTACAGCTGTCTCTTTGGAACGTTCCTCTACAACAGCGAACAGGAGAGAGTCGCCAATGTAAGTGTCATTTCTTCACCGGCGGGGGTGGGAGGCTGAGAGTTACAGTTCTCAACTGGTCTCTTACAGTAAAACTGTCTATGGAATGTTAATTGACTCCTGCCCATCTGTCCGTCTCTTCTTCTTCCTTCTTCCTCCACAGGAAGTCCAGACTAAGACGGTCTCTTTATGGTCCTATATCAACAGTCAACCGGAGGACTTCACCAACCCGTTCTATGTGGACTATGAGCACCACGTCCTGTACCCTCTGGCTAGTGTTAGACACCTGGAGCTGTGGACCGGGTATTACGTGCGATGGAACCCCCGTATGAGGCCGCAGGTAGGGGTGTTGGGAGTGGTAGTGTCCTTGTTGAAGGAAGGAAAAGTGTGTGGTGTCTGAAATCTGTCTTGCATAAACTTACATAAATTGCTTACTGTGTACTAATCGTACTATATACTATTTAGAAAAAGTAGATTTTAAAAATATATATATTTTAGAATAACGTAACAAAATGTGGAAAAAGCGAAGGGGTCTGAATACTTTCCAAATGCGTTGTATGTTTGTGTATATCTTACTAACTATGTATCTCTCCCCATCAGATGCCAGTGCACCAGAACCTGAAGGAGTTGTTGTTCCTGAAAGCTGAGTTACAGAGGAAGGTTGAAGAGTTACAGAGAGAAGCATCTTCATCACACGGCTCTCTTTCCTCTTCATCAGAACACACATCATCACCGTCACACAGCGGGGGCACGCCCCTACACACCACCGTCTGAACACACACACACACACACACCACCGTCTTACACACACACACATACCCCTTCCAACACGTTTGTCTTTGTATTCCTCTAGTTTTTCACATCAAGTGTTTTTATCATAGAAAACAAGTACACACTTGTAGCAAAGTTTCGTTCTTGGTTGTATTCAAATAAGAGAAAAGATATAGGGTAATGAAATTGTTGAAGTAAATATTACAGTATTGAGAGAAATGCACCATAATATTTTGTCAAACGTTGAAAGTGTAAATGTAAATAGATGTAACTAATATATTTCTACCTACCAAAAGTAGTATACTCTTTACGAATGACAACAGTTTCTAATTGAATTGAATTGAATTCATATTTCTAAACTATCAACAGCACTTCTTAACTGCCACATTCCAGTAAGCATGTATTAATAAGTATGTCATATCAACTCAATGGCAGCCTATTCCCTATAGGGCCAGGTCAAAAGTAGTGCACTATGTAGGGAATAGGGTGCCATTTGGAGTGTAGTCTGAATAAGATCTCTATCTCTCTGTACTAACTTAACATGATCCAGCCATAACGATTACTCTGTAATATAATGTGCCCCCTCTTCCTGTCCATCCGTTTAATGTGCCCTGACTGGAGGATTGCCTTTGTGCATGTTGTGTTCCTATTGACACCTTCCATTGAAAGTCTCTGTGCACTTGTTTTTTTTACTCCGCATTTTTAGATCTTTTTTTTTAATCCGATGTGCGTTTCATTTCTATGCAATGGTGATATTCATATGATCTGTATTATGTCTTGTACTCGTTATTTGTGACTTTTCTTTCATTGTGGTGATGCCAAATCCTCATTTTAGGTTACCATACCAAGATGCTCTCCTTGCCCTCTGCTGATGTTAATCAATGGTGATGTGGTCTGAGCTCATATCCCCTCTGTGGCTTTGAAGACACACAGCAGCAATACTGATATCCTATGATACCCATATCCTTTTCCTTGAGGATTAGATCAATATCATTTAAGCCTAACTAACCTTAATAATGTCTTCGACATTATGTATGGTTCCTACTGTATTATGGTGGTTATAACTGTTTCCTGTGTTATGATTATAACCACTGTTTCCTGTGTCAAGCTTATGTTCTCATTACCGTGCTGCAACTTCCTTGAACTCTTCTGTGGTAAATGTGATATGTATTTGTTAATTTTCCAATTATTATAACCTATTGTTTTCCCTCTTAGTTATTTTTTGGGTTGACATGGTCAAATAACTTAAGAATAGATTGGTAAAATATTTTCTATTTTGGCACACAGAACCTAGAGGCCATGAGTAACTTGGCATGTAAATGTATTTTTTTTTTAAATGGCATCAATTGGCCTATAGGTGGTGCTGTTATAAGCAGTCTCACTTACGCCCTCATATCCGTCGCCCCGTTTGACCTAGAGACTTGAAACATTGTATGTAGGTGAACACATTTGCTTCAAGGACCCATAAGGTCAGGATAGATTTGACTCCATCTTGAAAATGTACAAATAACACCAAAAAGTACATTGTGTCAAACTCATTCCACGGAGGGCTGAGTGTCGGCAGGTTTTCGCTCCACCCTTGTACTTGATTGATGAATTAAGGTCACTAATTAAGGGCCGGCAGGTAGTCTAGTGGTTAGAGCGTTGGGCCAGTAATCGAAAGGTTGCTGGATGGAATCCCGAGCTCACAAGGTAAAAATCTGTCGTTCTGCCGGTGAGCAAGGCGCTTAACCCACTGTTCCCTGGGCGCCGAAGACGTGGCTGTCGATGAAGGCAGCCCCAACACACCTCTGATTCAGATGGGTTGGGTTAAATGCGGAAGACACATTTCAGTTGAATACATTGTTGGACAACTGACTAGGTATCCCCCTTTCCCTTTATTAAGGAACCTGGTGGTCTTCATTGAAAGGAAAAACCAAAAATCTACAGCCACTCGGCCCTCTCTGTAATGAGTTTGACACCCCTGAGCTAAAGAGATGGCTGAGTTATTGATAAATCAGGAAATTTGATTTGACCTGTCTATATCCTTTGTAAATCCACTCCACAATGGCCTGGAATCAACTGGAAATGTTTTAGTTTGGCATTGAAATAATAAAAAAAGGAAACTATTAACAATTTACTTTTTTGACTATATAATGGTAATGCATAAAATAATCATAGATCTTCTCTGATAAACTCAATTTGGTATTTGTACTCATCACAATAGTCCCTAAAGAGTTTGAGAAATATTATTAGCACATATGGTAATATGCTAAAAATACTTAATCTTCTTGTCCTGAACTATATGACACCAAATTGGTATCATATGAGACCAAATTGAATGTAGGCCCATAGTTTGAGAAAAGCTAAGGAATTGGTCAAAACTTCACAGTGGCCTATCAACTTGAAACTTGTCGCTATTTTGGTATTCATGTCTGAATTTGGTATTAATATTTTAAACAAGGAAACTATATTCTTTTTTTCTTTATTGAATATTCTAAACATACAATATACTTGCAGTGAAGCCACTCAACAACTACATCATACCAGTCATCCAACAGATTGCCATTCAGAGCGACACACAGAAGCATCCAGGTCAATGCCCTGCTCAATGGCATGTTGACCGATCTACCACCAGGCCAAAAAACATGAACCCAAAGCCTCCAAGATCCCCCCCACAGCTCCCCAATAGCTGTCCCTCAACCATTCGAGACCCCTCCCACAGCCCCCACAGGAAGAAAAATGTACAATTAAAAATACAACTAATTCCATTCCCCACTCCCGAGAACCCCCCAATGCACCAACAACCAAGAGAATGAACTAAAGAGAAAAAAGGAAAAGACAGAAGAAAACAGCAAAAATAATGCTAAAATAATAAAACAAAATAATACATTTAAAACAAAGGACATCAAGGACAACTAAAATTATAACAGCAATGCCTACTGTATATGTTTGTGTGCATGTCTGGCACTATTACATGTATGTGTGTGTTCTTGTATGCGTTTATTTGAATGAGTGTGTGTGTGTGTGTGTGTGTGTGCGTGTACAAACACCTGCACGGCATCAGCCTCAGGCAAACCGACATTAGTTGTAAAAACACTGCCCCTCAGTGTCATTCAAATGTACTTTTTAATGGGTTTTTATTTTTTACTTTTATCTTTGACCATCATTCTATCTCCCACACAGCAACTCCACTCCCACTTGTCTCCAATTCCACATCCCACCCCTCAGCTTCCCTCAGCCCATCCCATCTATCTCTGCTGGCCACCCACTTCGGGTTTCTACGCAACACATATCTTTCAACTATGCTGTGATGTTTAACGTACAATTTCAAACTATCTAATCGAATAGAATCCACAGATTGCGAGTTAAAGATAAATACTTTTACTAAGAGTATTAGTAATTGACTGACCCGGTCTCCTAACAGTACAATTTCTAGGGTCAATTTTAGATCAATGCTATGCATTTTCATCCATTCCTGAACCTGAGACCAGAAACAGGCTACCTGAAGGCAATACCAAAATAAATGGTCTATTGATTCTGTATCCTCACAACAAAATCTGCAGAGCTTCGATGGTTTTATGCCTCAAATATTCAACATTTTGTTGGTGGCAAGATTCTTTGCATATGTAACACTAATGCTCAGAATGATCTGCATTCATATTCTCATGAACCGTACGGCAGATTCACTCAAGATGTTGTATTTACATCATTACATCAGTCTAATGGTTTTGAGAAAAAATTGTTGCCGCATTCAGATGTGGCCACACTACATATGTACATATGCTAATGAGAAAAATACTTGAAAAATCATCTTCTCATGAACCGTAAAGCCTGTCGCATGCTTCCCAGTCAAAACAGTTTGTGCAAATATTTTGCCGTTTTAGTTTTTTTTTTTCCAACTGTTCGCACACACAAAAATGTTTCTTGAGGCAAGTCGGTTTGGTAGCCGAAGTCTACGCCCATTGATGGTCAACAGTACTACTCGTAGTAGGAGTGGGAACTACGGACGGGATTCTTCAATTAAGTGTTTTTTATTCAACGAGAGACAACTAGTTTTCATGAGAAAAAAAATCACTTGATAAATACTGCACCAAACATCTTAGTTAGATGTAAAATTGCACGACTAAGACCAAAAATGTCAACATTAATTACAGAATTCTTGATTTATCTTGAATTATTTCTGACTTTTTTGAAGAAGTGTATACTGGCTATGTTGTTGCTATGGCGTCTCAAGAGGGACAAACAGTAATATTGTAGCTTCTCTCGTTTTTCAAGCAAATGTCTTTTGGGGGCCTATGGCAGTCACAGGAGTTTGCTTCGCCCACACCAGGGCTATAAGAAATGAACCGATGGACATGGGGCCATGGAATTTGTAAACCGTATGTATATGGCCTTAGAAGCTGTGTGAATATTAAGTCACTGCAACCTTTAAACATTTTTTATTTTTATTGAACCTTTATCTAAATTAAGAACAAAGTCTTATTTACAATGATGGCCTACACCTGCTAAACCTGGACGACGCTGCGGGTTGTGATATCACGTCCATGCTGTATCACAACCGGCCCTTAGTTGGCTGCACCAGACCAGTTGGTGAGACTATAGATGTCAGTGGCACCATAGGATACTAGAGCAATAACTATTGGTCAGGCGGACTTTGTCTCATAAAAATGTGTTAGATTTAAATTATGCAGACAAACAATGTGAAATATTGCATATTGTTGCCATATTACGTGGTCGGAACATAGCCAAACCCTCCCCTAACCCGGACTTTGCTGGGCCAATTGTGCGACGCCTCATGGGTCTCACGGTCACGGCCCGGCTGTGAAGGGGGTATGATCTTTAACCCTCTTTCTCACTCATCATTATTTTTGATTCCTTCAGGATTATCCGTACTCATGGTAGCATCCACATTCATTTGGATTAGAAATATTTTCTATTCTTATTTATAATAAAAGTGACTTAAATTACACTTGATTATTTACCATACATTTCTATTGGGCACAAAATAATCTGAAACAAAAATGAACTCACAAGCTAGATGTAGCCATTGCCTCCTAGGAATATGGGATCAAATGCTAAACTTTTGACTACTTTATTGATAAGCATCTATAGAATTCATTATTGCTCATCCTTATCGAGGGTGTCAGTCGTTTCAGACCCCACTCTATATAAACTATTTATTTTATTTTACGTTAAGTAAAATGTTTTGAAGGATTACCTGTTGCATTCAAAGATAGCCAACCTACAGTACTAGACTAAACTTCACTTGCATCATCCTTGTGGTATGCTTTCACTGATTGAACATAAAGGAAATAGTTCCTACATCAGGGATCATCAACTAGATTCAGCTGCGGGCTGATTTTTTTTCTTGAGCAGATGGTCAGGGGCCGGAACACAATTACAAATACTTTTGTAAATTGCCCGCAAGAAGCCCAAACAAATATAATACTTGACTAAAACATAATTTCAAACTTTGCTTACAATTGTATACGATCACATGTTATGCGCTGGAATACTTTGGAACAGATTTCCATAATTAAAATCACTTGGAGCTGATTTGGTGTTTTTTTATGTCCAACAATAAAAAATTAAATAAAACATTTTGCTCAGAAAACTTGGGGGACCAAATAAAATCACCTGTGGGTCAAATTCAGCCTGCGGGCCACCAGATGGGGAACCCTGTCCTACATGATGGAGTGATTGCTTTGTTATCCAACTGATCTTATGTCTTTCCTGTCATCCTGTGAACCCCGTTCATTGCTGCTCACAGATTTGTTAGCATTCTGTATTTTACCAGGTGTTTTTTTTTCAGTCATCTAACATGTCAAGCATTTGGTATTATGCTTTGGTGCTTCTGTGAATACTCTAAATGAATCCCAACCCCCTCGGAAACATGTCATATCTGTATATGAGCTAGCCTTAGTGCCTGTCTGTTTGTGTTATCATGCCTACTCCCTGTCACACCAAACTGTTTGTCTTGACGACAGCAATGGAGTTGGCAAGAACAGAAACAGACTTGCTCCCAGTCCAGTGTTTGAGCCATTATCAATAAAAACCTTCAGACATTCCACAGATATAAAAAATGAAAGCAGAGTCCAGAGTCTTGGGGTTTCTTTTCTTTTCAAATTATTTTATTGGGTTTCATTGATTGATGAATGTTGTTCCATAATGTATTGCCAGTGAGAGTGAGAGACAGCAGTGAGATATAGTATAGAACTACAGCAGTATAGAAAGCCTCAGTAGGAATCATCACATTTCTGTTGTTAGTATAAGATTTATCCAAGATTGTCCAACATTCAGATGCTCATTGTTAGTTAGCAAACCAGTGGCCTTCATTGACTGTGTGTGTGTGCATACATGTAAAATGTGTGTTTTGTGTGTGATTGTGCATACATATGTACGTGCGTGCGTGCGTAAATTGTGTGTGTGTGTGTGTGTGTGTGTGTGTGTGTGTGGTTCAGTTGACAGGCACTAGTGAATCAGGCGTGGATTCTATGCATGCAGAAGGCCATATTGTTAGTACATATCTGAAGTGAATGCTACAGTTGGAATACATTGTTTACATTGTGATGTCATAATAGCCCTGCGTTCTTACTTCTAACTGGACAGTGGGGTTGGAGTGACAGCTAGTGCAACGACTGGATGACTTCACTCTAGAATGAGATAAAGAAGAATGAGACAGTTGTGTAATAAATCATTCTTAATGAAGTATATCTGCACTGGAACCAAATTGAACTGTCTCAAAGAACACCCTATTTCCTAGATATTAGTGCACTACTTTTGAACAGAGCCACCAGTGAATGGAACTGGATAGGAAAACTTGGCACTCTTGCGTACTTCCAGGTTTCTATTATGACATCATACCGGTCCGATCCTTCTTGTTCTCATCCTGGACTTCACTGCCAGTTCATACATACCTTCACATTCAACCACCAACTACTACTCCTGATCCAAATACATTATCATCAGACCAAGCCTACCAATGCTAGCCTGGTCCCAGATCTGTTTGTGCTCTTGCCAGCACCATTGCTGTCATGCGTTAAGTCATAAGGAGTTGGCAAGAGAGCAGAAACATACTGGCGCCCAGGCTTTCTCAATGCAAACCCAATGAGGGAAAACTTCCAAAGACTACTGCTAAATATCCCAAAACATGCATTGTATTTTTGTACAGTTCCATTATAGCCCATACCGTCGTATGTGTAGTAGAGGAGCCCCTAGATTTAAGGTGATCCAACTGCTATTATGTCTGTTACCTTTAGTTCCCAGTTATCGTAAACCATAGAAACCAAGGGAAACGTTGAAGCCTTAGGACTGCAAACTACTGGGCAACGTCTCCTAGTTCATTGACTCGTACACTACTGTATATACGTTTCCTTACGTCTTCGAAAACTTTACATGATCTAATTTCCAAAAGAGGCAAATTATCCATACTGCATCCAAGAGGCACAATAATACCATTCAAAACCATAGTACAACATAGTATAGCATAGTACCACAAGAGTACACCATACCATGAGAGTACACCATAGTACCAAAAGATAATCATCTCACAGGCAATTCTGACTCACACAACTCTGTGCTCTTCAAATCAAATTCTCTTATGTCTACCATGCCTATAACAAGTCTATGACGGGATGGTGGGATTCTTCGCCCTAACAGTCTCAATCCACGTTTAAAAAAGTGAATATTTGTGAGGAATTTCTATGTAATTTTATTTTGGGGATTTTTATGTAGCTATGTGATGTTGTTATCATGTGGAAGACACTCCTAAACATTCAATTGGTCCAGAATCGAATGTCTTCACATGTTTTCTTTTTGGGTTGTGCCCAAAACTACCTCGCAAGCAGTAGTAAAAAGAAAGGGGGTGCCTTCCTCTACTATTTAGTGGCAGTTATAAAGTGAAACATTCAACCCAAAGCACAACACTAAGATCCAATATCTGAAAATCTGAAAATCCATCAATGCTACATCTTTGGTGGGTTTTTAAACATCTTTGCTACGAGCGAAAAGCACCGCGGTAGGCGCTGTCGCATCTGAGTTAAGAGAAAGATTACATTCGTTTAACATTCGTTGTTGTTTTTTTTGTGTGTAAGCACAGATCTCAGTCACTGGGGTGTTTTAGACATAGAAATAGAATGCATAGAATGGACACATGCCCTTAGACCACAGAATTCAATTGGTAGTTCCCATAGAAATATCATCTCTAGTTCCCACACCATTGTTGCATGTGTAGAACACTGAGAAAATTCTATCCATTCTAGCCAATGAATGTTCCGTTCCAGACTGGTCTCATAGACTAGACGTAACATAGTAAATGCAAATCCATACACTGAAATTAGTATGATGCTACATTTGGTATAACGCGAACATCTAGCAACCCAAAGGTTGTGTTCAAATCTCATCACGGACAACTTTAGCATTTTAAGCTAATTAGCAACTTCTTAGCATGTTAGCTAACCCTTCCCGTAACCCTAACCTTAACTCTTTAACCTAACTCCTATCCCTAACCTTAACCCCTATTTAGCCAGCTAGCTAACATTAGCAACAACAAATTGGAATTTGTAACATATTGTACGCCATGCAAATTCGTAACATATTGTACGAATTGCAATTTGTAACATATTGGACGCATCGCAATTCGTAACATATCATGAAATGGATGAAGGACATCCACAAATGAATACATACCATATGAAATGTAACGTAGCATATTAAATGGAGTGTCTTGGGTTTACATACAGAACAATCCCAAATGCTCGGAGAAAACGTTGTCCATTCTATTGATTCTAGATCTATGTGGTTAGTACTGGGGGACCCAGCATGAGCTAGCAGGTTATAAGGCATAGAGAAGCACCATAACTACTACAGCAGTGTCATAGGAGAGAGGTTAGCAATGCACACCTGAATCTGGGTGACAGGAGAGGAAAGTGTTAACTACAGTTCTCCAGTTACTCACTGCCCCTTAGTTAGGCCCAGTGCAGTCAAAAACGTGATTTTCCTTGTGTTTTATATATATTTCCACTGTAAGGTTAGAATAATACTGTGAAATTGTGAAAATGATGATAATGCCCTTTTAGTGTAAGAGCTGTTTGAAAAGGCCAGCTGAAATGTTGTCCTGTTTTGTTGGGATGGAGTTTTGGCCTGCCTGATGACATCAGCTTTCCCCTCCCCACTCAGACCACTCCCAGACATTCCTACCAAAATTCTTGCTTGAGAAATGGCTAATTTTGTTTCCTTTTGACTATTTTAATTGAAACCAATCACAATAAACAGGTTTCCATCCAAAAGTTTTATGCGCGTAAAGTACATCAAATAAAACATGTCTGATGGAAACATAAAATTTGCCGGTAAACTTTTCAAATGTCGACAAAACAAAATGCGCTAGACATGGTGGGATCTTTTTGTGTTTGTAAAAATAATTATGCAAGAAATGTTGGTGGAAATGCTTTAATGCGCAAATATTGATATAATAACCATCATATCGAAGTAAACATGGGAGTCACACGATGACATGTTGTGTGGTCGTCCCACTACGACTCGTCGGGAAAGCATGCAGTTCATTAGGCTACAGATGAAATAAATTAGGATGAACTTCACAGGGTGGTGAGCTTGATGCTCCTTTCCAATAAATATATAGGGTCTTATTCTGGTGACATGATCATCGATGCTTGGCTGCCGTTTGTCCATAATAATCTTATAATGTAGGCTATACCCGCAAAGTTATCTGCAAGCTATTGGCTAGCGCGCACATGCCAATACCAGAGTGGGCACGCGCTATATAATGCAATTTCTTTGGTGAAAACCATCAATAGAGTTGAAAATGCGATGGAAACCCATTTACAGTAACTTGGATTTCTTTATTCGGTACATGGGAATTTAACCGCAAAAAGGTATTTTCATGTGCACCACGTCATCACACACAGCCTTTTATCTGCAACAAGTCAATTTGGTGGAAACATCTCTGGTGGGAGAATGTGCATAATGTTTTCATGTGGACGTTAGCATATTTGCAAGAAAATCACCAATTGGATGGAAACCTAGCTAGTAAGGTACTCAATTGTTAACCAGAAATGATTTGATATTGAGATAATAAACTGCTGCATTGGACCTTTTAACCTTTGTGAAATATAATTTTTGGCCAGTTGTATTGTCCTGTGTTGTATTCCGCAATACTACGGTCCTTTATTATGTCATAGATTAGAATTAATTAGAAGGATTGAAAATGAATGGAAAAGAAAGGGAAAGGGGGATACCTAAGTCAGTTGTACAACTGAATGCCTTGAACTGAAATGTGTTTTTCGGGATATTCCGTCCGTATTTTTAACGGGTTAACAACAGTTCCTCCGACCTAAATCGTTACCTTACCCATTATAAGTAAGATGATACAAATGATCCTGGCGCAGTTGTTAGGGACAGTGAGTTACTACAGGTAGGGAGAGTGCTGGAACGTCACAGGAGTGGTTCTAGAGCTGCGTTTCCAAGGCAACAAGAGAGCCAAACAGAACAGGGTGCAGCATACAGTAGGACTACATCCCAAATCCCATCCTCTTCCCTATATAGTAGTGCACTACAAAGGGAATAGGGGGCCATTTTAGATTCATCCTAAAAAGGTTTTCATTTCTGGAATAAAAGTCACTTGGAAACAAATGTTCTTCTATATCTAAAATAAATGTTATAACTTGAGCTAAGAAGTTAAGACAAAACCCACTCTAGGAAACGTTAGTGTAGAAAGAGTGGGGGTGCAGAGACGCAATTATTTTCTAGCAAAAACACACTTAGGAACGAGTGTATAGATCATCGGGACACACCGTAATATCAAGGAATATGCTCATACAACAAGTAATAGTAAAAACACAGAGGTATACTCACACCGCAATTTACAAGCTTCACTTTCACTACTAGTCTCCTAACCCAGGATTGGGGCCAATTCCATTTCAATTAAGTCAATTCAAGGGAGTGATTTCAAATCCCAATTCATGAACTGAAATGTGCCATTGTTTTTCAATTAAGGATTTTTATAAATTCTTGTGCATTTTCTCAATTCTTGAAATGGAATTTGAAATCCCTTCCCGAATTGGCTGGTTTGAGATGGAATTGATCCCAATCATCCAAACAAGCAACTGACTGCAGCAAAGCAACACCTAGTATAAAGACTACCCAAAGAACCTAAGACTAATAACTAACTATGCTTTCATATAGCAAAGAGCTAAATCTGAAGGACTTCAGAAGTCTATACATAGCCATAAATGACTTTGTTACAAAAACAAACTTCCATTTTCTATATAGCCACTGGGCGCGTTACAGAATGACTACATTGCAGACGCCTTCCAGATCTCACAATGCTTGGATAAGACTTTAACACATCAGCTAACCACATTATGATATAGCAACCTGATGCCTGACTGCCAAGTCGATGATGTGGCACGCAACTATTGGTTGATGCCTTGGAATATCTGCAACGTCTGCATTGTAGTTGGCCTGGAACGCGACCATTATGTTACTTCAATATCAAGAGGTTTTAAAGCTCAACTAGGCTTCGATTTCACATTTACTTAACTTTCTCTAGCACTGGCATTATCTCAATAAGACAAAATAGATATACAACGTACAAAGAGTAGTATTAGTATCTTCATCACAAACACGTTTCCACACAAGTAGACTTAAAGGCTACGCTACAATATCCATACTAGCATACTACTTTGAATGCTAAGACCTCATACACAGGCTCGTTCCCTAAGGCTACATTTACACAGGCATCCCAATTCTGATCTTTTGCCACTAATTGGTATTTTGACTAATCAGATCAGATATTTTGTCAATAATTGGGCAAAATATCAGAATTGGACTGACAGTATAAACGCAGCTTAAGTAGTGTGCTAGTGTGGATATTGGAACAGAGCCTTTGTGTACCCTCCGATGTCCATACTGGAATACTACTTAGAATGCTAGGACCCAATACACTGGTTCATTCCCTACTGGTTCGTTCCCTAAGTAGTATGCTATTAAGGATATTGGAAAAGAGACTATTTTCTCTTCAGTGTCTTTAAAAAGCACAAATTATATGATGGACAATAAGCAGCAGCTCTGGGGTTAGTAGGTAACAAATAAGTTGTTCAAATTGCTTCATTTTTTCCCCATCCTCAAAATCAACACTATAAAAATGCTAGCATTACAATGAGTGACAAGGACGTGCCTAAAAAGCACAAACAGACTGGCATCAAGGCTATAAAAATGCAGCTTTTATACATGAACCTGTGTAAGTAACCACTGCAAAACGCTTTGTGTCTGTAGGACAAGACGAGTATATACAATGAAGGTAGAAATGGTACAAAATCACACGAGGGATATACGTACAACCAATTGAATTCAACCAATTCAACTAATATTGAAGGCAATCCAATAGATAGAAAGTGCAGGTCGGATATCAATCGACGTTTGATTTCTAGCGTCAACAGTTAAACAGTTCAAATCACTTCTTTTTAATATGCTTAAGCAAACAAATCCACACCAATCATAGGGCTTGTGTCGATTAGATAAGCTTTTTGATTGGATAAACAGAGTTACGGGACAAGTATGTGGGCTATACTATGTCCTATACTATCTCTTCAGGAAATACCAAGATGGAAGCCTGGTCCGAGATCTGTATGTGTTTTAGTTTAGCAAGTCCTCTGACTATCATTGTCAAACTCAAACTGATCCGGGATCAGGTTAACATCTCCTACATAATCATATAGTAAACAGGCATATTAGTGGTATTCAAAACAGTTCAAATAAATTAAAATTATATTTACACATAGTTTGGCAGGGGTAGGTCTACAGAGGTCGGCAAACTGCCCTCCATGTTGGCACCAAGTTATGTCACAATGACATTCTGACCTTAAAATGTCATGCAAGTTGGCAGCGTCAACATGGAACGCTACATGACAAACAGACTTTGCCGATCTCTGTATAGCCAGGTATAAGGGGGGGGGGGGGGGGGGGGGCACTATCATTCAAAAGTGGTGTGTGTGTGTTGGTGTGTGTCAGGTGGAGAGAGATATTTCATACGGTGGGAGCATGTAAGTGTGTGTTGTCATGCCCTCTTTGTTTGTGCGTGTGTGTAGGTCGGGGGGACGAGGCAGAACGGGGGGATGTTAGACAGCGTTCTCCTCACTAGGGGGCTCAGCATTGGGGGGCTCCAGAAGAGTCTGTTGAACTGTTGGTGAAAGAGAGGAGAGATGAAACTGATGGTTATAATCCTGATCCCAAACGGCAACTTTTTTATATATATATATGCACCACCGTTCAAAAGTTTGGGGTCACTTAGAAATGTACTTGTTTATGAAAGAAAAGCACATTTTTTTTGTCCGTTAAAATAACATCAAATTGATCAGAAATACAGTGTAGACATTGTTAATGTCGTAAATAACTATTGTAGCTGGAAACGGCAGATTTTATATGGAATATCTACATAGGTGTACAGAGGCCCATTATCAGCAACCATCACTCCTGACTTCCAATGGCACGTTGTGTTAGCTAATCCAAGTTTATCATTTTAAAAGGCTAATTGATCATTAGAAAACCCTTTTGCAATTATGTTAGCACAGGTCTACAGACAGATCTGCAGGTCTACAGACAGGTCTACACACAGAAAACTGTTGTGCTAATTAAAGAAGCAATAAAACTGGCCTTGTTTAGACTAGTTGAGTATCTGGAGCAGCAGCATTTGTGGGTTTGATTACAGGTTCAAAATGGCCAGAAACAAAGAACTTTCTTCTGAAACTCGTCCATCTATTCTTGTTCTGAGAAATGAAGGAATGCAAGAAAATGCCAAGAAACTGAAGATCTCGTACAACGCTGTGTACTACTCCCTTCACAGAACTGCGCAAACTGGCTAACCAGAATAGAAAGAGGAGTGGCCCCGGTGCACAACTGAGCAAGAGGACAAGTACATTAGAGTGTCTAGTTTGAGAAACAGACGCCTCACAAGTCCTCAACTGGCAGCTTCATTAAATAGTACCCGAAAAACACCAGTCTCAACGTCAACAGTGAAGAGGCGACTCCGGGATGCTCCGGGATTCTAGGCAGAGTTCCTCTGTTCAGTATCTTTTGCCCATCTTAATCTTTTCTTTTTATTGGCCAGTCTGAGATATGGCTTTTTCTTTGCAACTCTGCCTAGAAGGCCAGCATCCCGGAGTCGCCTCTTCACTGTTGACAAGCGCTCGCTTAACCCAGAAGTCAGCTTGCACCAAAGTGTCGGAGGAAATACTGTTGAACTTGCAGGCACCGGGCACGCCACAAGGAGTGGCTAGAGCACGATGAGCCAAGTAAAGCCCCCCTGGCCAAACCCTCCCCTATCCCGGACATCGCCCCATGAGACTCCCAGTCGCGGGGATCGAACCCCAGGCTGTAGTGATGCCGCAACACTACGATGCAGTGCCTTAGACCGCTGCGCCAGACGGTAGGGCCCACAAACTGAAACTTCTAAAGCTTAATAATGCCTTCATAAACCTTTTACAACCAGAACTAGCCCTATGACCATTTTCAATTGGAGGTCATTTTATCTACTCTAATCTACTTCATTTGAAGTAAAGTAAAATAGGCTGCATATTGTCCAAGCACAAAGATCGCTTCTTCTCATGGATTCCATAATAAGAAAGGTGTTGGTCATATATGGTATAAGTTCCCGGGGTAAGGAAAACCTTTCTCTCACTTTTCTTTTGTCTCCTTCCCAGAGTATTGAGTTACCAAAACAAACATGAGATCCTCCCCCTCCATCTCCCTCCCACTTCCTCCCTCTCCTTCCCTCTCCATCTCCCTGACAGACCCTTTTAACTGGAGAGAATACAGTTTCATATTTCACTCTCGTGTCGACCAACAACACCACAAAACTATCAATACTCACCAGCGAGTGAGCAACGCGTCATTGGGTGAGTCAGTGAAACCGGACAGCATTTTTAGGATTATAATTTCATCCTCATATTGTAGCCTATATGTGTCTCCCCACACGTAGGCCTATGCTGTTGACGGACCTAAAGTCGTTTTAATTGATCTCAGATTCTCAGTTTGTCAGCGTCAAAGTAGCCTGTCATTTCGATCATTTGTGCGGTATTAAAAAAAGATTCTGCCCAAGTCTCCAGTCATGTAAGATTATTTAGAATTGCATGAAATGCGTTTATAAAAGGACACATTTTTCCCAGACCCTACTACTACAATGTTCCCCATGTGTGCAACTTCTGTAAGTGCCTCTACTCTACTGTTTTGTGTCACTACGCAAATGTGATGATATGCTTTATTATCAAGGTGATTTTTTTTCTTTTTTCAGTACCTCAGAGCTCCCCAGGTCACCCCCCTCTCGCACTCGCTTTTGGTTCCGGCACCTCCTGATTTACAAATTAAGCACTGCCCGTTCCACTTGCATTAGAAGTTAAGAACGAGAAAGTGGTATATAGAAATAATGGCGCTGAAATTGAAAATCATTCCACTAAATAATGAGGATTTCTATCAGCCTAATCAAGGTGTCGATTACATCTCACATTCCAGAGTTCCAACTTGTAAACAAGGACGCATGGGATTTCTCGTAATGCGACTCCGTGCAGCCAATGGCAATGTACGCTTTAGGTATAATGTCAGAGGAGCCGCTTGTGGATTTGTCAGCTCTAACGCAGTTCCGCCTCTGACACTGCAAAAACAACCGCTATGCAAATGTGGGCTAAAGCGGATCTGATTGAATAGAGCTCTAGCTCTCTATGGGTGGTTACCTTGTGGTTCTGTGGCCACCACAGCGTCCGGGTTATCGGTCTTCACCAGGTCTGCATTCAGGCTCTCTGTGATGGGAGGAGACAACAGTCTGAGATCATCTCACATCTAGATTATTATAATTAATTAATTATTAAATATTCATGTATTATTATCTCTAGATTAAAGAGGACAGTTGTCCCAGCTGGTCACTTACGTTGTATGCTGAAGCAGAACTTCTTCTTCTGGTAGGAGATGTAGCTTGTAACCGCGCCAACCAGCGCCACGCCAACGGCACTGACGATCCCTGCGATGGTTCCGGTCTCCGCCATGGTGTCTGGAACGAAGGAAGAACACACGAGAGGTATAATTCATAATCAACCATCAATATCAGACACAGACCATGTAAATCTTTTTTTTTCATAGAAATACTGTTGTTGTTGTTGTCAGCCAATATTGTTGTTGTTGTCATCATACCATAGTTGTTGTCATCAGCAGTGGATGGGCCACCATTACGTCCGCCTACATGGACAAATTTGAAAGATGTACTGCGAGGTAGTCTATCACGTTATTTATTCACGTGCAACCAATGTCAATAAATAGACAGTATTTACACCTTGTGTCCTGACAAGAGAATCTTAACAACCCAGATGTAAATATATTTATTTGTCATATTAAAACAAGTGTACCGTCAATAATTCATCATAAGAAATACAAGCAAAGGTCTGAACACAGAAGTCTGTCCTTAAGCTCTTTTTTTTGTTTGTTTATCTCGTCGTTTCCCAAATCTGAGATCATTACCTTTCCCTTTGTCGGGTTTATAGGTGTTGTCTTTTCCAACGTCAAACAGATCGTCGTCCGAGAAGGATCCACCTAAAATGCGGGATATAGGACTACATTAACTGGCAACCCTAACCTGACACACCAGGCTCCAAGCCAGGGACGGTCCCCCATACAAACAACGCCAATGTCTCCAAAGGAAGGTCACCAGAGAGAGGACAAAGTTCAGCAGACGAGGGGTCAATCACAGTATGTAGAGGATAAGTGCTGGTTGCCAGATTTCACCCGGGGAGGAAAAAGAGGAAATTAGCCTTTGACAAGACCCAGACAGAGTGAAACTACAGCTACCATCCCCATGCAAGTTGCCAGATGTTATGACCACATTGTCAGGAAATCGGAAGTGGTGCCTTTTTGAGGATGTGGGTTTTGGATATAGACCATCAGTCCTGCTTTGTGCGCAGTACACCCACAGTACAAACATGCCAAGAGGAAGTTTTTAGTAGAGTATGTGTAAATACATCCAAACGCAGTACCCATCCAAACGCAGTACACACGCTCAGTGTGTGACCAGTCGATAACTCCCCAGTAGGCCTTGTTAATGGTGTGAGAGAGAGATCGGGGGGATAGAGAGATGGATAAATGGAGATAGAGAGGCAGAAAGTAAGAGACAGAGAGAGATAAAGAGAGAGAGAGACAGGCATAAAAGATAGAGAGAGTGACATAAAGACAGGACAGATATATTGGATATTAAAGAGAGGAATGAGGTTAAATTGAACGAGGTATTATCCAAGAAGGTTTATCCAAGAAGCTAGTACCCAGCCCAGTAGACAGAGGCAGGACAGGCACAGTAGGGTTTAGTTCGGTCAGGTAGACCATGTTGGTTAGGGTAGGCACGGTATAGGGTAGGTCAGGCAGGGTTCTTACCCCCATTCCCCCCTCTGTTGTTGGAAGCTCCGGCACCCTTGCCCCCGCCTCCGATACCTTTATCTGACGAGCACATGACACCACATCAACCTTCTGTATACTAATACTATAATAATACTACTGCTCTACTATATTACTACTATACTGTACTATTACTACTTTACAGTACTAGGCGGTACTAAACTAATACTACCACTAATACTACTATTTCCGGTGTCTAGAACATTACTGCGATTGTACAGCTATACTATGACTATACTACTTGCTACTACACTACAACATTAAAGGCAATGTTTTCTCTTTTACAGAGAACTCACTCATGGTAAACGCTGCATATGCTCAATCGGAAGTTACCTGTAAATGTCAATTGCACCATAACGCGGATCTTCCAAGCTCCGGATTGAATCTAGGCCTAGTAAATACCATACTACTTCGCTGCACCTGCGATAACATCTGCAAATCTGCGTACGCGAACAATAAACTTGGATTTGACAGGGACGGCGTTATGGGCTGGTTTTAGGGGATCTGGCCGGCCTTACCGTACCTCCTTGCCGTCCAAATAAAATATAGAATATTGATCATTTATTTGACCGAGACGCGCGCCAACAGAAAGATGGCGTGCGTCCAAAATAATTCTAGCATCCGAACAGTGCACTCGCCAACTTTCCTTCAATTTGCAAGTGTCTGAAACAGCGCCCCTCTGTCTTACTATATGTAGGCAAACAAACAAGTTTAATGGGTTCGCACTCAAAAATATGTCGCATAAAGCTTACTTCAATATTCCATATTTTTTAAAATGTTTACTGTATCAAGGGATAGCGTACACAGATGTTTCGGCTTTACAGCCTTCTTCAGTGTGTGGGTCCACTTTTCTTTAATTCAAAACAGCATTTGTTCTAATGAAACTACAAAGTATACCAGTCATTATTGAAGGAGACTGGTTAGTCACTCTTAATATATACCAATATTCCAAATGATGGCGGTATGGAGGCCCTCAAATTCTTCCTCTCCAACCGCTTAAGCGAGGTGCCAACAAATTATATTGTAACGACCCTAGGTTTATAAGCGTGGAAATCGACTCTGCCGCTTGAGCATGCTTTTGCGGCACAGTCGATAGAGCGCTGGACTTCGGGCTAGAAGGTCGAGGGTTCGAAACCTGCTCCCTGCCGTTTCATTACAATATCATTGAGCTTGCATAACTAATTTAATAAAAAGAAAAAACATTATTTGATAAATATTACTATCTACAGACTTTTGGAACAGCAATGGGAACTCCATTAACTATGCAAATCCCTTTATGGGGAAATTCTAATTGGATTTTATTTATGAAAACAATCCTTACAAAGATCATGTTAAATGTTGGACCAGCTATATAGACGATTGATTTATGATCTGGTCGGGTTACGAAATTAAATTTAATTAATTTCTTAACTACATTAACTCTAGAGTACAATCAATTTCATTCACTATGGAAAATAACATTAACTCTATACATTTCTTAGATGTACTTGATGCAAAGGGACAATATCTAAGCACTACAGTTTACAGAAAATACTATATTGCCAGTTATCACCCTCTCCCCCTAAAAATAGGTTTTACCAGTAAGCCAACTTCATAGGCTGCGTCGCATCTGTGACACAAACGAAGAATATGATAGACAATCAAACTATCTTCTTGAGCGTTTCCGCTTGTGAGGATACCCGGCTTGATTAAGCTCCTAAACAAGTTAAAAGCTTGAACAGAAGCCAGATACTTAATAAATCCCCACAAAAAAAGAAGAAACTGTTTCCTGTAAACTATATAGTTACTGTCAATGATAGCCGTAATGGCATCAAGTCTATTGTCAATAAACACAGGTACATTATCATCAGCCTCCTCTTTAAATTCTGCTTTTTAGAATCTATCTTTATTCACCTATAAACGATCAAGAAATCTATCAAACGTATTTGTTAAAGCAGATGTGGTCAGAGGCATTCATAAAAGGATGCTTCCCCCCTGTAGATCTTCCCATGTACCTCTTGTAGTGTAACAGTACTCTTCTTGCGTTGTGTGCAATCAATCATCGACACGAACTCCCAACTTGTAGCACCAGTCATGGAGCTTTATTCTGATAGGAACAGCACAAAATTGCAGGTCATGCAATGCACGGCTCACCATCCAACTCTGCACTCACGCACGCTGGTTTGGTGCTTGTTCACTGGGGCAATGTAGTTACCAAAAATAATACAATTACAATATAATATCTTTAACAATGTACCTGATAGGAACAGCACAAAATTGCACGTCATGCAATGCACGGCTCACCATCCAACTCTGCACTCACGCACTGTACAAAATATACGACCCCACCAGACACAGTAAGTTGCTAGCTAGCATTAGCTGGAATTCTCTACAACAAAACGCACAACAAATATTCACCAAAAAACGCTGCATCTTATGTGTGACGTCCGATTAACATTTACAAACAAATTGATATAAATTGTACATTTACATCATCACTTGGGAGTATAAAAATCACTTTTGACGTGCAGTGCTTTGCAACCAACACCCTACCGCTGGTTTGGTGCTTGTTCACTGGGACGATTCTAACTGAAATATCCTCCATCAAATTCTTGCAATTAGAATTATATTGGAAAAAAACATCCCGTGCCTTGAAATTACGTCTTGGAGAACATACATCCGCTATTAGACGTCAGGATATCACCTCGCCAGTTGCGAAACACTTTACAAAACAAAATATATTTTTTAATGTATACATTCAAATTCTGTATCTCCACACGGTTTAAACGATGAATTCGATTTCACCTCCTTCCTATAAGCCACATTTAGACTGTTATACAAGATTTTGCATATCGTTTATGAGTTGGCCCGACATATTTATGAACGGCTTTGCCTGATGTCCTTTGTGGTAGGCTATCTGATGAATTGATGTGATGTATTTAGGTGAGTGGACACCTGGGGGCGATTGATTTATGAGTTGCCCGTGCCCGCTCCCATGTCCTATAATTCTGTACCTCTTTGTGTCTCATTTGTATACAGGTAGACCAGAAAAGCGATATCCCTGATTGGCAGATGAATGCAACCTCTGATTAGATGCACCTGCTGCACAGCTGTTGATCTTTGCAAATGCTGTTTTGAATGAAAGATATTTGTACCTACACACTGAAGAAGGCTGTAAAGCCAAAACATCTGTGTACGCTATCCCTGATTTTATTTTTTTACCTTTATTTTACCAGGTAAGTTGACTGAGAACACAATCTCATTTACAGCAAAGACCTGGGGAATAGTTTCAGGGGAGAGGAGGGGGATGAATGAGCCAATTGTAAAACAGGGGATGATTAGGTGGACATGATGGTATGAGGGCCAGATAGGGAATTTAGCCAGGACACCAGGGTTAACACCCCTACTCTTACAATAAGTGCAATGGGATCTTTAATGACCTCAGAGAGTCAGGACACCCATTTAACATCCCACCCGAAAGACAGCACCCTACACAGGGCAGTGTCCCCAATCACTGCCCTGGGGCATTGGGATATTTTTTAGAGCAGAGGTAAGAGTGCCTCCTACTGGCCCTCCAACACCACTTCCAGCAGCATCTAGTCTCCCATCCAGGGACTGACCAGGACCAACCCTGCTTAGCTTCAGAAGCAAGCCAGCAGTGGGATGCAGGGTGGTATGCTGCTGGCAAATGCAGTAAAATATATTTAAAAAAATACAAAATACAAAAAAAATTGTGGAGTGCGAACCCATTACACCTCTTTGTTTGTCTGAATTCGCGGGTTTACGCACCAGCCAAGCTTCTAGGAGAACGCGCCGGTTCTCTTTTGATTAGTTACTATATGTAGCCCATGTATCTGATGCTGTCTGGCCAGAAAGAGTATGACAGGTCAGACGGCATCAGATAAATGGGCTTTTCGCTACACCCGCAATAACATCTGCTAAACACGTGTATGTGACCACATTTGATTTGATGAACATATAGTGAGACCGAGGGGCGCTGTTTCGCTCGATCGAATGCTTTCTCCGGTGAGATAGTTTCAGCCACTAGCGAATTGAAGGAAAGTTGGCGAATGCGCTGTTCGGATGCTTGACTTATTTCGGGAAGAATGTGCGAAAATAAATTACTTTTTTAAGTGATTTGTTTGACAATCAGATGAAAACATCATGACTGGATGTGTTCATGCCAAGTTCGTTCACACATAGGAGGTTCTGTGAAAAAGCGCGCCCCCCCTCTGGAAATCAAATGCCCGTCCAACTGATTCATTCTTGTGCCCTGTACCATATGTATTGCAAACCCCCACTATAAGTATGTCATATACAAATAAATTAACAAAAAAATACAAAACACTTAAATAGACAAATAATAAAATAATAGGTAACCTGCTTGTCCCTTGTTCTTGTCCTTCCCTCCAATGTCGTTTTTGGGGTCCAGAGCGTCACTCAGGTCAAACTCATCACCTGCTGCAGGGAAAGGTCAGGGGTCAAAGGTAGAGTTGCAAAATGACAGTAACTTTCCCAAAATACCCAAGTTTTCCCAGAAATCCTCATTGGAGGATTCTGGATTTCGTGCTTATTCTCTCCTTATTCTGGGAATCTTCCAACTGGGATTTCTGGAAAACCAGGAAATGTGGGGAAAATGTGTCAAAGGTGAGCCTGAACAAACCACTGCTACGATGCGTCTAGCACACCTCAACCGAGAGGAAACCACTGCAGTAGTGACTTCTGTTAGCCTGGTCCAAGATCTGTTTGTGCTCTTGCCAATTCCATTGCTGTCATTGTCAAGCCAAACATGCACTTAGGCTACAATTATGTCACAATATACCAATCATTCTAGAAATAGAGCAATATACAACAAGCTGTTGTATACATCAAATAGACAAACTTACAATGACCACAAATGAGGACAACGAAACATTTTGGGATTGAATACGTACTAAATAGGTCCAAAGGTCATTCAAAGGTCAAATTGTTGTTTGGTCACTTGGTTGCATTCCAGAATGTGACAGTGTTCTATGGCTCAAAAGCCCAACAGTGAAACGAAGATACTGACTCAAAACACAATATTTACACACACAACAACATGTGTGACAACAGACAACAGACAAACAACAACAACATGAAAACAACATGGTGTGTGTGTCTACAGTGTGTCTACAATGGTGTGCTATAGGAGAACAAGATGTAATTGATGCAGACAAGATACCACTATAATGTGTGTGAATATAGACATGGAGTGTGTTCCAATAATCTTCACTCGCTTCCTTTCCTCATCTCCTCTCCCCCATTATAACCATTAGGAGTTGTCATCTGTCCAGTCTAATCAGACCAGTGTTCATGAGGCAAAGCAGAGACCAGGAACAAGGAAGCTAGTTTAGACCAGAGCCATTGATATTGTATAGAGATTTTGGCAAACTAGCCTCCATGTTGTTTCCAAACATTCTATGCCATTAACGTTCTAATACGCATTCTAATTAGAATGGTGTCAAAATGGTGCCTATATAAATTCTAAAATCTAAAACTGAGTTTGCCAAACTCTGTATATCTACACCTCTGTTTTAGACTGACGGGACATAGGCATTGTCTTCCAACAAGAGGCATACGTCACCCATAAGCAGCGCTAGTCTTTCGAACCAACAGTGCAGACGGGATGATGATGTAAGACAATGGGAATATACATGTACAGTGAGGGAAAAAAGTATTTGATCCCCTGCTGATTTTGTACGTTTGCCCACTGACAAAGAAATGATCAGTCTATAATTTTAATGGTAGGTTTATTTGAACAGTGAGAGACAGAATAACAACAAAAAAATCCTGAAAAACGCATGTCAAAAATGTTATAATTGATTTGCATTTTAATGAGGGAAATAAGTATTTGACCCCCTCTCAATCAGAAAGATTTCTGGCTCCCAGGTGTCTTTTATACAGGTAACGAGCTGAGATTAGGAGCACACTCTTAAAGGGAGTGCTCCTAATCTCAGTTTGTTACCTGTATAAAAGACACCTGTCCACAGAAGCAATCAATCAATCAGATTCCAAACTCTCCACCATGGCCAAGACCAAAGAGCTCTCCAAGGATGTCAGGGACAAGATAGTAGACCTCCACAAGGCTGGAATGGGCTACAAGACCATCGCCAAGCAGCTTGGTGAGAAGGTGACAACAGTTGGTGCGATTATTCGCAAATGGAAGAAACACAAAAGAACTGTCAATCTCCCTCGGCCTGGGGCTGCATGCAAGATCTCACCTCGTGGAGTTGCAATAATCATGAGAATGGTGAGGAATCAGCCCAGAACTACACGGGATATTCTTGTCAATGATCTCAAGGCAGCTGGGACCAGAGTCACCAAGAAAACAATTGGTAACAAACTACTATATGAAGGACTGAAATCCTGCAGCGCACGCAAGGTCCCCCTGCTCAAGAAAGCACATATACATGCCCGTCTGAAGTTTGCCAATGAACATCTGAATGATTCAGAGGACAACTGGGTGAAAGTGTTGTGGTCAGATGAGACCAAATGGAGCTCTTTGGCATCAACTCAACTCGCCGTGTTTGGAGGAGGAGGAATGCTGCCTATGACCCCAAGAACACCATCCCCACCGTCAAACATGGAGGTGGAAACATTATGCTTTGGGGGTGTTTTTCTGCTAAGGGGACAGGACAACTTCACCGCATGAAAGGGACAATGGACAGGGCCATGTACCGTCAAATCTTGGTTGAGAACCTCCTTCCCTCAGCCAGGGCATTGAAAATGGGTCGTTGATGGGTATTCCAGCATGACAATGACCCAAAACACACGGCCAAAGCAACAAAGGAGTGGCTCAAGAAGAAGCACATTAAGGTCCTGGAGTGGCCTAGCCAGTCTCCAGACCTTAATCCCATAGAAAATCTGTGGAGGGAGCCGAAGGTTCGAGTTGCCAAACGTCAGCCTCAAAACCTTAATGACTTGGAGAAGATCTGCAAAGAGGAGTGGGACAAAATCCCTCCTGAGATGTGTGCAAACCTGGTGGCCAACTACAAGAAACGTCTGACCTCTGTGATTGCCAACAAGGGTTTTACCACCAAGTACTAAGTCATGTTTTGCAGAGGGGTCAAATACTTATTTCCCTCATTAAAATGCAAATCAATTTTTACATTTTTGACATGCGTTTTTCTGGATTTTTGTTGTTGTTATTCTGTCTCTCACTGTTCAAATAAACCTACCATTAAAATTATAGACTGATCATTTCTTTATCAGTGGGCAAACGTACAAAATCAGCAGGGGATCAAATACTTTTTTCCCTCACTGAATATTGACACTGATACATAGGCTGCATCTGAAATGACACCCTGTTCCCCACATATGGGCCTGGTCAAAAGTAGTGCAGAACACGGTGCCATTTAGTATAGGGAACAGGGTGTGCAGTATAGGGAACAGGGTGCCATTTAGGACACACACGCAGATGTGAAAACGGACGGGAGGGTGGGATGGTGGTTCTAATTACGGAATGGGAATGGTTCGTTAACAGACCTGGGTACAAACCCTATTCAAAATCATTTGAAATACTTTATCTGTGCTTGTTTGAGCTTGCCTAGCTTAATGGACCAATAGAACAGTCCAAAGACTGCAAGCTCCCGCCCATCTGGCACTTCTGCGGGCTAGAGTAAACGCTAAAAGTATTTACGTTTTGAAGCATTTCAAATAGTATTTGAACCCACATCTGTTCGTTAAGTGGTAGCGGTACCAACCGGGCTGGGGCCTAGGTGGGTTACGGGGGCCCTTGGTGGCGCGGGGGAGCAGGCCCGGGCGGAGGCCGGGCCCAAAGTCAAAATCAGCCTGGGTGTCATCTGTTAGTGTAGTGAGTGCTCAGGAATTAGTATAGCCTAGTTAGCGTTCAGTCTGGTTTAATAAGGCGTAATGCTAGGCTTAGGACTAGATTCAAACCAGAGCGTGGAAGATTCGGCTATAGCGTTATTGGAATTTAAAGGCAATGTTTCTGCGTTCGCAGGGACTGCATTCAAAGTAAACGCTGCATATGCCGGCTCAATCGGAAATCCCCTTTAAATGTAAATCACGCTATAACGCGGCTCTTCCACGCTCCGGATTGAATCTAGCCCTTCGTTTAAGTGGTGTTAGGACAAGTTCTGTACAGATCTGTTAGTGCTGTGATCACTCTAGGGATAGCTAGTAGGGTTAATGGAATCACATACAGTACTATAGTAGAGGTGCTTGTGAGTTGTAGAGGATTTAGCTAGAGATGATCTGAGAATAGTATGGTGACTACAAATGTACATACACGTTAATACCACAACATCAGAGGAGGCTGGTGGGAGGAGTTATAGGAGGACGGGCTCATTGTAATGGCTGGAATGGAATCAATGGAACGGTGCCAAACATCAAACACACAAAAACAACGTATCTGACTCTGTTCCATCTATTATATTCCAGCCTTTACATCGAGCCCGTCCTCCGATAGCTCAGCCCACCAGCCTCCTCTGCACCACATAAACAAGAGGTGCAAGGCCAAGACTATGACTAACCAATAAGGGACAGCCTTTTTCACAAGAGAGATACCGTGCTGTCTTATAGCAGTGTTTATCAAAACGGTTTGAGTGTAGTGATCCATCTGAAGCATTGTCTAGACTTTGTTGTCAATAGTTTACCCGTCAACTGTTCCAGCTGACTCAAACCCGAGACTGCATTTTGCTTATAATCAATATCTATTGACAAGCAGTATTGGCTGACTCTACACTCGTCTACACGACTCTACTGCGGCCATTACATTTGCTAAGTACACCACCTGTCTTCTACATAGGCTACTTGTGAGTCACTTAGGGTAAAAGCCTCTCCTAAACGAGAGACTTAATGCATGCGGGTTTAGTAAGCAGGCCGTTGCAGGGATTTCTCCATTCACCTGTTAAGTGTAAAGGGTCTGATTAGAAAGCCTGTATGGTTATGGTAGATTCTTCCCTCATGTCTCACCTGGTTTGGGTTTGGGTTTGAGCGGGGCCTTGGTTGCTGGGACTTTAGGAGGAACCTTAGAAGGAGCTTTGGTGGTAGTAATCTTGTCACCCTCTCCAAAGAAGTCTGACAGGTCCAGGTCTGAAGAACACAACATCAAAATGGCCGAAGTCAGTACAGTCAAACCATGGCTAGATTGCATACACGTCAAGACAAAGGCCGTATATGACATACTTATTATTGCCTACCTGCTTAAGAGATTATTTGCCTGCTTTGTGCCCGCACACCTATAGGTCTTTGTCATTTGTCTAAATTTGCACTAGGAATTATTTTCATGCATGTGGTAAGTAGCCCTTTAGAACATACAGTGCCTTCAGAAAGTATTCACACAGAGATGAGCCAAGGGACCAACTTCAGGGAGAAAACGGGATAAACAAAATACGCTTGTGGCCATACCACCCTGAACACGCCTGTTCAGGGTCGGGCCTGATTAGTACTGGGAGAGAAAAAAAAGGAGAAGAAAAAGTACGTATTCACACCCCTTAACTTTTTTCACATTTTGTTGCGTTATAAAATGGATTCAATTGAGTTTGTTTTTTTTTGTCACTGACAGGCCCACAATACCCCATAATGTCAAAGTGGAATGATGTTTTTAGATATTGTGATGGCAAGCCTAAATACGTTCAGGAGTAAAAGTCTGCTTAACAAGTCACATAATAAGTTGCATGGACTCTGTGTGCAATAATAGTGTTTAAATTTATTTTTGAATGACTACCTCATCTCAGTACCCCACACAAACAATTATCTGTGAATGTAAAACACAGATTCAATCACAAAGGCCAGGGAGGTTTTCCAATGACTCGCAAAGGGCACCTATTGGTAGATAGGAACAAATAAATTAAAAAGCATGGTGAAGTTATTAATTACACTTTGGATGGTGAAGCAATACATCCAGTCACTACAAAGATACAGGTGTCCTTCCAACTCAGTTGCCGGAGAGCAAGGAAACCACTCAGGGATTTCACCATGAGGACAATAGTGACTTTAAAACAGTTACGGAGTTTAAAGGCTGTGATAGAAGAAAACTGAGGATGGATCAACAGCATTGTAGTTACTCCACAATACTAACCTAAAGGACAGAGTGAAAAGAATGAAGCGTGTACAGAATAAAAATATTCAAAAACGTGCATCCTGTTTGCAATAAGACACTAAAGTAAAATTGTAAAAAATGTGGCAAAGAACTTAACTTTATGTCCTGAATACGCTGGGAGACAAATTTACCTTTCAGCAGGACAATAACCTAAAACACAAGGTCAAATCTACACTGGAGTTGCTTACCAAAATGACATTTAATGTTCCTGAGTGGCCTAGTTACAGTTTTGACCTAAATCGACTAGAAAAACTTTGCACATTTTTTTATCAAAATGTGCAAATATTGTACAATCCAGGTGTGCAAAGCCGTTAAGAGACTTACCCAGAAAGACTCACAGCTGTAATCGCTGCCAAAGGTGATTCTAACATGTATTGACTCAAGGTTGTGAATACCTAAGTAAATTAGATATTTCTGTATTTCATTTTCAATAAATTTGCTAATATTTCTAAAAACATGTTTTCACTCTGTCATTATGGGGTATTGTGTGTAGATGGGTGAGAAAAATATATATTTAATCCATTTTGAATTCAGGCTGTAACACAACAAAATATGGAATAAGTCAAGGGGTATGAATACTTTCTGAAGGCACTGTAGCTACAGTAGAGGGTAAAAGTATTTTTAAATATATGGATTCAAAGTACTTACTGGCATGTTTAAACCATAGATTATTGTGATTACTAAGAAGCGGTATGTGTTAATTGTAAAGGTGGCCAAGGTGCTGGGGATCAGAAGTGCCAGTGCAAGGGAGTAGTCCAGGGGGTGTCATATGCTGAGACAGTGAAGAAAGTAGAGGAAGAGGGGTCAAGGGGGAAAGATCCTGAGAGGATCCGTGTGAGTAGTGGATCTGTGGCAGCAAAGAGGGATAGGCCAACGAGTGACATATGCTTCAGGTAAGATTGGCTTCTTAGCATTCAAAGCAATGGTTATCAACTGTACTGCAGGGATGGTACGAGATTTGTTTATTTTTTCCCCATTTTCCCTTTCGCCTTTTTTAAATGTCTTTATTTTGTGGAGCAAATTATAATGTGTTTACCCAAGTCTAGTTGGTGGTGGTAATGCAACATATATTGGATGCCAACCGCCGTAAAACCTCATAGAAGAAGAATAAGTTTCCTTTGTAATTCTGCAGTTTTTAAAATAAATGAAGTCATTTTATAGCTATTTATTTCTCAGTTCCTCTTTTATGCCTTTTAGATGAGAAGGTATCGGCCAGCCTATCACATTTGGTGTCAGAACTGGGATTAGCCCCTATCCTTTGGGGTGACCTATGGTTTTAAAAGGTTTTTAGAAGACTGAGGTTCCAGGATGGACTGAATTAACAGCCAGTGATAAGTGGCCTCGAGCAGATACAGTCCTGAGGACGCAGACCAGCAGCAGAGGAGGTCAACTAACCACAGTGGTGCAAGTGTTCCGTTGGAGGAGAGTCCAGGATGGGCAGGAGTAGACTGTTGCTCAGCCCTGAGGAGAGCAGCGGAGCCTGGTATAGGAGCAGCAGGGAACACCCCTTGTTTGGTTGGGGTAAATGTTTACTGCTACTGCCTGGAGAGAGCACCGGTTTAGGTGTATTTCATTCATTCAGTATGCACAATAGCAAGGTGAAGGTTGGACAGTAATTCAATTAAGGTGAACTCAATGGCAACTACACGGGTGGCTGTTTCTCTTCCCGTCTCACTGATTCAAGCTTTGTGAAACTGGACAAGGGGGAGGAAATGTGAAGGAGAGCCGTTCACTAAGTCCTATATTACTCTTTTTAAACATATGGAATTCAAAGTAGTGATTGACATCATGCAATGTTATTTATGCTCTGTATAAATTCATTAATTTAATCCATAACCTTTGCTTTCTATCGCTGCCAACATTTTCTGTTGTATTGCGCTGCTCATTGGCACAGGTGCCTGCAATGTGTTACCAGGGCTTGTGTTTTCTTGAAAAGGTGTTTCCTGACTGTGGGAGAGCCATTTGTTTTAGCCGGCAGTCATGTGCGTTTACTTTGTAACGACCTTGCGACACTACAGCCACCGGGCGTCCGCCATTGCCATCAGCCATCAAGGGAATTCTTCCTTTGAACTCAATAAAAGCCGCTGTGCTGCTCGTGTTGCATCACGTAAGATGGCAGCGTCCGAGCTCAAGAATCGCCGAGGATCAGTTGTCGATGTGTTCATTCTATATTGTGAATTGAAATAATGAGAGAAAAAAAACAGCGCTCCGTGTTGCAGGTAGAATGTCACATTGACGCGGCGCTGAGGGCAGAGCAACGCGCGCGACATCTATAGTGGAGTTGAAGTGGAAATCAGCCGTTTTTTTAAAAAAAAGTACTTTTAGGACTATTTCTCAGTTCCTCTTTTATGCCTTTTAGATGACATGGTATCAGACAGCTTGTCACACACAGTATCTGCATTAGGCTGATATAGGGAGAATTGGAAGTAGATGCTGCTTATTCTAATATTAGAACCTTATATAATCATTAGCAGAAAATACACTACATCTTTATTAGTTGTCTTTCAAGTGGTCAATACCGGCTTAAATGCCTGCCAATTTAACAAATGGTAATACATTAGGAGCATTGTGCTTACTAGTAAGCCCAGTATCTACGGTACAGGCAGATATAATCAATAACAGAGAAAGTCCATATCTAGGTGAATCTGGGATCGTTTACCTGCTCCCGATGGAACCGGTTTGGGTTTCGGTGTGGCTGCTGCTGCTGAGGAAAAGAGAAGAGAACGATGTTACACAGAATGTACAGCTTTGTCCTCAAAATACTGGAATCAGGGTTAGAATAAATAATTCAGTCAATTCAGGAAGTAAACTGACATTTCAAATGCAGTTATCCTCAATGCTTCTGTATGAGAAACAATTGGAATTTCAGTTTACTTCCTGAATTGACTGAATTGAAATGGAATGGACCCAAACCCTGTTAGAAAAACATTGTCAACTGAATGCATTGTTCATGACTTCGTCGTAATAAATGTATGATTCCATAGACCTAAAGCATGAATCCAGGTTTTGCCAGAAATAGACAGCAGTAGGTCTAAAGCATATGAATACTGTATATTTTACAGTCATATTGTCTTTCTCAAATCAAATCATTTTTTGGATTTGATTTGATATTGTCTTTTTGTACTTACGTGCTTTAGTGACATCGCCATCATCCAAGGCATCAGACAGGTCGAAGTCACCAAAATCCTGGGACAGGACTGCAATACAGGAAGGGAGGGAGAAGCGTGGAGGGTTTTTACACAATCCGTTGCAGAGAAAAGGACAGGAACTTTGCTCTAGTCACCCTGTACATGTGACCATTAAACAATCTGAATCTGAATCAAATATTTTGCTACCCCAAGTCCCACATCAGTGATTCTGCTACTATATCTACAACAATGTGCTACAATCTTTCCAAACTACAGCCATAATAATGGTGTGGTAGTATATAACATGTGCACAACACATTAGTTCTGAGTGCAGGAACGCTACCAACCAGACCTGGGTTCAAATAGTATTTGAAATCTCTCAAATACATTGAGCGTTTGCTCTAGCCTGCCTGGAGTGACAGACGAGGCAGGGTTTTAACAGGTGAGTTCAATAGTTCAGATAAAGTATTTGAAATTATTTCAAATAGCATTTGAACCCAGGTCTGCAGCCGACCCATCTTTCTTTGCAGTGTAGTGAAGAATGCATTGCGTTCTGTCAGATCTAGATATCAACTGAGATGACTGGCTCTGGTCAAAAGTAGGACATTTTAAAGGTAATAAGGGTGTAATTTGCGACACAACCCATGACAGACTCCAATGCGTTCCTCCCGCACATGGGACAGAATAGCTATTGTGTCCATGTAGTGACACACACACACACACATCTCTTTTTCAAGTTTTTCTTGCTACAATGAGTGATCATGAAAGATCTCAAAAAGCCCATAAGGGGTTTTGCCCTCCAACAAAATAATTTGGGACGTTTTCAATCAGTGCAGATACAATCTTGTGTGTCTCATTATCATCAGACGGGTCAAAGGTTATCTCTAGCAGGGCTAAGTGGAAGTAGGAGGAAGCTGTCCCTCTACTGATCTAAGGTCCATTCATAATTGTGCACCCTAACGGTGCTGGGTTAGGCTTCAGGGAATAATAACATCATCCTAGATCTGTGTCTACAGGCACCTACTACCCTTCTAAACATTTACAGTGCAATTTACGTAATGATCGTTATGAAACTACTGCATTTCCTGTGTGTTTATTAGTGAAATTCATTAGGGTGGCATGTTAGCGTAAGGTAGCATCCTGTTTCTAATAATATCTGTAAGGGTCAGAGAGCAGCATTCTATGCTGGTCTGAGAAGGGAACTATCCTAGCACACACACACACACACACACACACACACACACACACACACACACACACACACACACACACACACACACACACACACACACACACACACACACACACACACACACACACTGGTCTGAGAGAGGAAGTAGAAACACAGACTCAGCTAACCCTACTAGCCAAGTACTGAAGGCTCAACCTTTAGACCAAGAATAATGTTGGTCAACCCAGAACTAAAGTCTTGTGTAATTTGTCAGCCGCTCGATTAAGTTCGAGGTCTATACTGTATGTGCTCCACCCTCTCTCGTTGCAAGTCGCACCCTCTCTCCCTCCCCTTCCGAAATTAGAAAGATGCTTAGCACCAAGAACACAGAGTAGCCACACTTGCCTAGTTACACACATGCATGCACACACACACACACACACACACACACACACAGCCACTGCTGCCCTCTCCCTGTCCCTTCTGGGATCTGGCAGGCAACTTGTGGGTGACACTGGCCAGTAACACTAAAAATAGATTCAAGGCTAAGAAGACCACTGTCTATGTGACTGCAGCCCTAACTTGTGACTGAAGCCCTAACTTAAAATATGACTTCCATTATTGCCAATTCTTAGCTACGGCTATTTTACCTTTATTTAACTGGGCAAGTCAGTTAAGAACAAATTCTTATTTCCAATGACGGCCTTGTTCAGGGGCAGAACGACAGATTTTTACCTTGTCAGTTTGGGGATTTGAACTTGCAATGTTTCGGTTACTGGCCCAACGCTCTAACCATTAAGCTACCCTGCCGCCCCAAATACCATGCTAGAACATAGCTTTTAGTCTTTATAATATTAATCTCTATATTACTATTGCTACGTTATCATTATTTATATTACTTATAGCGATGCAAGGCTATCTCCCACCCAGGGTGTAAGGGTATTTTAGAGGAAAACAGCATTTTGAAATTCTGCAGATTATCGTAGGAGTTCTGTGTGTGCGGATTCCATACGAGCTTGGTGACGACCTCAGAAACAACCACATGACATCGCTCTTGCTCATGCGATGCGATCGTGCGTAGACGGTTCTTCAAACGCCGATGAAGGCTTTGTCCAGCGAACGCAATCGTTTGACCTCCGCTGCTATTTGACGAAGATTACAATTTAAAGCCATCCCCCCCCCCCCCCCCCCCCACATGGATCTTGCTCTTAACAACTAGCTACTTTCTACATCCTAGACATCAACAGTCCTCTCTATACCATAGCAGTTAATTAGCTATCATTTCTCAGGTCAACACTGAATTCACAATATGAACGGTTGTCTATAGAGACCTGTTTGGATCCCCAGCTGGTGTGTATCAAAGTGAATAAATAATCGATTCCTGTGTTCATTGACGACCACCACATGGCTCTGTCTCACCGCCGGTCTAGGGGGTTGATCGTATTACTCTTCATTAAGGCTGTGGCAGGGTGTAACACAACCCCCCCCAAAAAAGTTGACGCACACGCATGTGTGCTCATGCACATACACCCCTCTCCGTCTCCACAGATCCACTGCACACACCCTTCCTCTCCCCCTCCACAGACACGCACACACAACCCAAACAGCTCTCTTTTTCTCTCTGTCACACACACACACACGCGCGCACGCACACGCGCGCACACACACGCGCGCGCACACACACACACATCATCTCCCTCTCCCGAAGAAAAGACTGCAGCTAAGGTTATGCCCCCCTCCTTTCCTCCCTCTCTCCCCTCTCCTTCATCCCCTCATCCCAAAATCCAAACCCCTCTAGCTAAAATTGGCCAAGTACGCACTAATCTGTGAAGGGTGGCAGAGCTGGCAGACTGAACTTTAAACATGCAGGGGGTTTGTCCCAAATGGCACCCTATTCCCTGCATAGCATAGGGTACCATTTGGGATAGAACATTCAGATCATTAATGCAGTAATAATCTGAATAGAACAGAATAACAGAATAGGACTTGACAGGTCTCATTGTCTCACAATGACACGCTCAGTGTGTGTGTGTGTGTGTGTGTGTGTGTGTGTGTGTGTGAAGGGAGGGAGGAAACTGGCACCCTCGAGGTTTGAACCTGCACCTGCCATGATGGAGAGAACGAAAGAGCGACCCTTGGAAGAGAAAGAAAGACACCCCACTCACTGAACGAGACCGTAGCTCCTTAGCTCACAATCTAACCATTCAATCAAAAACCATGCCGTCTTATGAGTGTATCCCGACTGCCTACGTGATCCACCAAAAATGTTAACTAAGACTATCACATATTTTCAGACCATCATCATCAATATTCCATTTGCATATCTCTTTATTTAATTCATCCATCATTTGTGATCAACAAAGACAATTTTACCCTTTAAAAAAATCCATCCATATTACCCCAGAATAACACCTATATCAATCCTGAATATAAGTTCTTATTGTCTTGCCTATAAGATGATTTCTATTGATCATACGGACTGCTATGTGACTAGACTGCAACGAAATCAGCATCTCGGGGAACGTTTTTTCACCCCACATCTTCACATAAAGCTCCCTCTTGTTCGATTCATTACAATATTCACATCGGCAAAAGCGTGATTTAGAACGCGGTTCATTTGGTTTCTGGAATCAAACACACGGAACATCAGTTCGCAGCCAGACTGGCTGGTCAATATGGCTCTAAGTCCAAACCAGACTAACGTAGCAGGCTACATACAGGCATGACTGGGTAGTTAGGCTAAAACATATGTTAGACCGCAACGCGTAACTATGTAACAACCCAGCCTCGATTGTAGACTAATGAACTATGCAGCGGCTTAGTTGCTGCTGCCCGTGTACCGTTATTCTCTTTAGAATAAAGAAATAGGGCCTACTGGTTACAAACAACAGACCGAGGCAACAAAAAACGGATGAACTATGCAATAGCGTGAACCGCAACAAAGAAGAGAGAGAGAGGGGTTGGGCGAAACGCTTACCTTTCACAGCTAGCAGCGAGACCACCAGAAAGCTCGACCATGCCGAAAATGTGCCCATGTTTGAAATTCGTCCGCCCGGTGTTGTATCGACACTGGTTCTGAAGAGAGTGATACAATAACTTTACACTAAAACCATAAATCGACGTATCTTTTTATCCGTGAGTCTGGTTGCTACAATGTAACAGTTTTTTGCTAGTTTGATCTCCAAAAAAAGATTTATTTGGCGGCACCCGTGCGACAGTGGCAAACAGTTTGCTGCAACTGAACCAAAAGTCTGCAGTGCGAATATGGCGCTGTGCGTTGGTGGAGAAACGGGGTGGTTGGTAGGCGCAGCAGCACAAGCTACAGCGTGGTGGAATCATACGTTACAACGGCGGCGTAGGGCGGTTCCTTTCGGTTATTACAGATGCAGACAGACAGACACAGTGGTGATTTAAATCCCGTCATTTTCTATTCCAATGGTGTAAATGCCTGTGATTGTGCCATATTACATATTCAGGAATCGCGTGTAAGCTTGTTTTTTAGTGAGGGTGTGTAATAGACTATGCATCATGTTGAACTTTCATTCGCCTACAGCTATTACAGAGGCAGACAGACGCACACACACACACCAATGCAGGCAGACAGCAGACAGACAGACAGACAGACACACAGCACACAGACACAGTGGTGATTTAAATCCCGTACCTTATTTCCTGTTTCAATGTCGAAAAAGGCCTAAGATTGTTCCATATTGCACATTCTGGAATGGCCTGTAGGCTAGGTTTTTAGTGAGGTTGTGTAGGCTAATAGAGAATAATTTTTTATGTTGAACTTTCATTAGCCTACAGCTATTACAGAGGCAGGCAGACAGACAGACAGGCAGGCATGCAGACACATTGGTGGTGATATAAATTCAATTACCCTTTCCAATGGCGAAAAAAAGCCGATGATAGTGACATATTGCATATTCAGGAATGGCCTCTAGCTTGGTTTTAAATGGTGTGTAATAGACACTGCATGATGTAGAAGTTGAATTGCCCTACAGCTCGACTACAGCTGCTGAATGACTTAGAAGTGTAATTACTCTACAGACTACAGCTGCTGAATGACATAGAAGTGTAATTACTCTACAGACTACAGCTGCTGCAGGATGTAGAAGTGTAATGACTCTACAGACTACAGCTGCTGCATGATGTAGAAGTGTCATTACTCTACAGACTACAGCTGCTGCAGGATGCAGAAGTGTAATTACTCTACAGAGTACAGCTGCTGCATGATGTAGAAGTTTAATTAATCTACAGCTACAGACTACAGCTGCTGCATGATGTAGAAGTTTAATTACTCTACAGCTACAGACTACAGCTGCTGCATGATGTAGAAGTTTAATTACTCTACAGCTACAGACTACAGCTGCTGCATGATGTAGAAGTTTAATTACTCTACAGCTACAGACTACAGCAGCTGCATGATGTAGAAGTTTAATTACTCTACAGACTACAGCTGCTGCATGATGTAGAAGTTTAATTACTCTATAGTCTACAGCTGCTGCATGATGTAGAAGTGTAATTACTCTACAGACTACAGCTGCTGCATGATGTAGAAGTTTAATTACTCTACAGCTACAGACTACAGCTGCTGCATGATGTAGAAGTGTAATTACTCTACAGACTACAGCTGCTGCATGATGTAGAAGTGTAATTACTTTACAGCTACAGACTACAGCTGCTGCATGATGTAGAAGTGTAATTACTTTACAGCTACAGACTACAGCTGCTGCATGATGTAGAAGTGTAATTACTTTACAGCTACAGACTACAGCTGCTGCATGATATGGAAGTTTAATTACTTTACAGCTACAGACTACAGCTGCTGCATGATGTAGAAGTTTAATTACTTTACAGCTACAGACTACAGCAGCTGCATGATGTAGAAGTTTAATTACTTTACAGCTACAGACTATAGCAGGTGCATGATGTAGAAGTGTAATTACTTTACAGCTACAGACTACAGCAGCTGCATGATGTAGAAGTTTAATTACTTTACAGCTACAGACTACAGCTGCTGCATGATGTAGAAGTTTAATTACTTTACAGCTACAGACTACAGCTGCTGCATGATGTAGAAGTGTAATTACTTTACAGCTACAGACTACAGCTGCTGCATGATGTAGAAGTGTAATTACTTTACAGCTACAGACTACAGCTGCTGCATGATGTAGAAGTGTAATTACTTTACAGCTACAGACTACAGCAGCTGCATGATGAAGAAGTTTAATTACTTTACAGCTACAGAATACAGCAGCTGCATGATGTAGAAGTTTAATTACTTTACAGCTACAGAATACAGCAGCTGCATGATGTAGAAGTTTAATTACTTTACAGCTACAGACTACAGCTGCTGCATGATATGGAAGTTTAATTACTTTACAGCTACAGACTACAGCAGCTGCATGATGTAGAAGTTTAATTACTTTACAGCTACAGACTATAGCAGGTGCATGATGTAGAAGTTTAATTACTTTACAGCTACAGACTACAGCAGCTGCATGATGTAGAAGTTTAATTACTTTACAGCTACTGACTACAGCAGCTGCATGATGTAGAAGTGTAATTACTTTACAGCTACAGACTACAGCTGCTGCATGATGTAGAAGTGTAATTACTTTACAGCTACAGACTACAGCAGCTGCATGATGTAGAAGTGTAATTACTTTACAGCTACAGACTACAGCTGCTGCATGATGTAGAAGTTTAATTACTTTACAGACTACAGCAGCTGCATGATGTAGAAGTGTAATTACTTTACAGCTACAGACTACAGCTGCTGCATGATGTAGAAGTTTAATTACTTTACAGCTACTGACTACAGCAGCTGCATGATGTAGAAGTTTAATTACTTTACAGCTACTGACTACAGCAGCTGCATGATGTAGAAGTTTAATTACTTTACAGCTACTGACTACAGCAGCTGCATGATGTAGAAGTGTAGCCCTTTCTTGCAGTCAATTGACCTAGTGGCCTCATGGGTGGAATGTTATTAATATTTTTAATAATTAATCAACTTTTTTTTTTATATATAATGCTGAAAATCTGGTGTTTCTATGTCAAATGGTTTTGTTGTATTTCAGTCTTCTGTGATGTATATAACATTTAATATTGGGATGCAAACTCAAAATGTAGTACATTTCAACTCTATATCTGACATGCTACAGGTGTCTTCTTTTTTTAAGCCCATAACCATGTGTGTGAGGTGTGTACTTTTGTCTCAAAGTAGATATGTTTAAGACTACCAAGAAACACTCTATGTGACACTGATTCAACCTACTGCAGTAAACGGTTTAATTACTCTGCAGCTACAGACTACAGCTGCTGCATGATGTAGAAGTTGAATTACCCTACAGCTAAAGACCACAGCTGCTGCATGATGTAGAAGTTTAATTACTTAACAATGACAGATACAGCTGCTGCATGATGTAGAGGTGTAATTGCCCTACAGCTACAGCTGCTGCATGATGTAGAAGTTTAATTACTTTACAGCTACAGACTACAGCTGCTGCATGATCTAAAAGGGTAATTACAGCTGTGCAGCACTAACAATGTAGTGATGGCTATACCTATAGCCCATAATCAATTCCTATTGAATTATAGCTTTATAGCCCTGTTCTCAGATACCAGAGGCTGTTTCTGTTGCTCTACTGTCACCTTGGGTCAAAAGCATAGAGAAAGGAGCAAGGGAGCAAGTGATCTATGACAAATTATGCACGTTTTTGGAAATGGAACTGAGCCCAAATCACATATATTTAAGTGTGGAGTTGGATGTGTGCCATTCCTTCACCTTGGGGATCAGATACTGTTTGGGTCTCTTGTGCAGTGTGTATGCAGTCTTTTGGTCCAGCCCTACTATAACACACATAGCCCACTTTAGGGTAGGTGCAGCTGGAGGCAGTAGGGTAGCTTCTCCCTACTACAACACAACTGGGTACAGCTCCCAAAGAGGACCATTGGCCTCCCCTGCTGTAAAACAACAATGCACAACTCCAGTCCATGAGGGTTGCATGCAGTCCTGCTGATTTTCATATCTCTTCCCTCGCCAGCACTTTATTGATCAATATGATTGATTGGTTTAAGAGTCTAAACACCTGGTTGCCATGGTAAAAATCTATCTATGATTAAACGGAAAGGGCGAAAAATCAACAAACACTGAAATATGTGCATCTGGTTTAAAGGGACAGTTCACTCAAAAGGATGTGGCCCACAAGGAGTAGATCTGGAGGACCCCCCTTTAAAGGGATAGTTCAGTCGGAAGTAAAACATGTATCAGAGCATTTTCCTCAAGAGACCATTCCATATAATCTATTCTATAGATTCCACTGTAAGCATTAGGAGAAATCTGCAGGTCTCAGTCTCAAATTAATGAGAAATATAGGCACCATCTAACTCAATTTTATTAAACGATTACAACATGGTAATTATCCTACAGTGATTCATTAAATATTATAAACTTGGTGGTTCGAGCCATGAATGCTGATTGGCTGACAGCCATGGTATATCAGACCGTATACCACGGGAATGACAAATCATTTATTTTTACTACTCTAATTACGTTGGTAACCAGTTGATAATTAGCAATAAGGCACCTCTTTGGTTTGTGATATATGGCCAATATACCACGGCTAAGGGCTGTGTTCAGGCACTCCTCGTTGCGTTGTGCTTAAGAACAGCCCTTAGCCGTGGTATATTGGCCACAATACCACACCTCCTCAGGCCTTATTGCTTAATTATATATAGGCCTACCAATTCCAATAAACTATACATCTTATCACTACATATGAGGTAAAATACAAAACTGTAGTAAAATGTATTCATTATTGTATTATGTATATCCATCCTTTGTCAATCCAATGACTTTACAGGTGTGTTCAGATCTGTATCTGTAGCCTACTGTCCTATTTGAACCTATCACCTGAGAAAGAAAGCTGTCTGCTAACATCTAAAAAGATCTCCCATTGAACCTCTATGTCAGTATACAGCCAGTGGCGGTTCTAGACCATTTCAACTGGGGAGGCCAAGCTGGGGCCAGTTGTACTGTTAGAGGGGCCAGTTACATTAGACGTTATTGTTGTCATATCGTTTTCTTCACTGCATTGCAGGCAAAAGACCATGTTCATAATCATCATCGTTGCCACTGTCTAATAACAGATGTAAAAAAAAAAAAAGAATGATAGCAAAAATTAGTTATGTAAAAATGATTTCATACTCCAGATTTAGGGGGGCCACAAGGGGTTCCAAAATTGTTGTCACAGGGTCAATGGCCCCCCAGAACCGCTAGTGCATACAGCCCGTACCCATACGCACTACAGCACACACTGCCTACCATCCTCACCCTCTGAACTTATTTCTATACTAGTCTAAAACTTTTCTCAGCGGCTCTTTTTCAAAGGGGTGGGTGTGACCAGGCCTCCGTTACGACCAATAACGAACGAGAAATCCGGAGCGCGTGTGAAGACACGTCCAATCAGCAGTTTGAGAGGCTATTTTGAATCGACCCGGCCGCTAGCCAATCAGGCCGTTCTCGTATTGAGCTAGCGCGAGGCTGTGTAGTCTACATGGGGATAGAGAAGATAGGGTAAAGGCGAGACTGTAGGATTCCAGAATCCAGACTGACTGATCGTTAACAATACAGGTACGTTCCACTGTTATGTTATTCATAACGCAATAATAACATGACATGAATTTTTTTTTTTTTTACTTTTCCATTGGAATACCTTAAGAATATTGTTTTGTGTTAAATTAGATTGTCATTTTAATAATTTGAAGTAAGATTGTGTTATTTTTAAGTGTTTACGTGGTATTTTAGTGCAATTATAGTTTATATGTGTTTAGATGTTATTCATCTTGCAGGCAAATAGTGTTTGATAATTTTCCTCCCTATAATGTGTGATGTGTTGTGTTATTGACAGAAATCTGCCGAAAATGTTCCTGATCTATTTTATTATCGTTTACAGGGTCATTTACTATAACGAAATGAACATGTCACTGTTGTTTCGTTGACTCTGTGTTTTTTCCAGATTTTTAAAGTAACCAAAAGTTATTAAACTGTACATTTTCTGAGGCTTGTATTCCTCACACGCATCGCTGCTGTGTGACACTGAATATGGCTGGCTGTAGCCTGTCTACGAATAACACTGTCCTTCTATTGCGAACCAATTTCGATGTCATCTACATAAATACTCGTACATTTTCAGAGGAAATGTTCGTTTTCCGCCCAACTTTATTATCTCTATTCAACCATGTAAAGAAAATGTGAATGTCATCGTCGAAAATTAGTTTTGGAGATTTGTATCGTGCTTAGTCAAATGATCGCTCTCACCATGTAGTAAAATGGCTGGCGATTTAAACCATTGAAGAGAGGCAGTTCTAACACGGAGAAGGGACGGCGATTTTCTTTTGAAAAAAACAATTTCCTACGGACGAAAAATACCGCTCTTTATCGTTTTCCATTCGAAATGTTTATCTCTAACTTTCTGCTGTAAAGGATTTTTATTTCCCCCCTTTTTATTCATTTTCGCAACTTCTCGCTTGCACCAGGATGACTCACATAAGAAATGGCTGGCGCACTGTCTTTGTTAACGGATAGCAATGCACCAAGCGACCGTCAGGGGTATAACTTCGGAAAACAGTGAAATGTCACGAAATACGCATTGCCAGTTTTAATGTTTAAACCTGAATAAAAAGAACGGTCTTTATTTTATCTGACTAGGTAATTTTGTTTTTAATTAACGGTCAAATTTAGTCGTTATAGCCCTTGGAACCGGAGGGGGTGTGTATCGCTTTGTTACATAGTCAACCCCATAAGCCTTCCCCTCGCTAGATCTACAGAAGCCATTTTATTCAATGGGAGCTCCAGCGAAGAACAGCAAGCTCTCTTCGCCTGTATAGCAGCTAGTACTACCCAATACAAGGCGCTATGAACTGGGACTGAAAGCAACCGAACGGAGCGGCGAATTAAAAGCAGAAAAAGTCATACATTTTTGGGCAAAGTAAGATCGAAATATGCAAGGTGGTGGAAAATAAACAGGAGTTTCTCTCATGAGAACGCATTTCACAAAATGGAAGATGAATAATTCGCGTTGATGACCTTTGTTTTTCTCTGTCTGTGTAGTTGAAGCTTCTCATTCTATCGCAACATTGTAACCAGAGTCGGAGCGCCCGCTATACTATAGCTTGTATGAAGAGAGTTGAGTTCGCGTTGCGTTGGATGCAGTGAAGTAAAGTTTAGGGAGCTGAAAAATATGAAATTAAAAACATGAAAATGGCTAATGACAAGGAGGTGGGCGGTGGCGAGAGGAGAATATGGCGGGGCATCCTTATTAGATTGAGATTTAATGTAAGGTATTTTGTAAAAATTCAAAAATCCTTTTTCAATTCGAATTCGTTTTTTTTCTTCCAATATTGAATTTATATCAGAGTTTGAATTCACATTCCTAACAATGATATCATATTTCTCAAATAGTTAGTAGTTAAATAATTTTAAGTATTTTTGAGAAATTAAAAGACAACACTTTAAATAATGCAATCGTATTACATTGTAATTACATAGTACACTGTACAACATAATAACTAATCAAAAACAGACATCAGAACAGCACACAGACTCCTGGACACATTTTTTAAAAATACATATAATTTCCTTAATTCCAAATGTTCCTTAATTCCAAGACTCCTTGAGCAATTTCTTCTTCAGTGTCACACCCACAGAATGCTAATTCATTCCAACCAATTCTAATTCTAGAGCTAATTGGAACACATTCAGATTTTATAACTCATTCTAAGTCTAGAACTCGTTCTTATTCTAGAACTCGTTCTAAATTCTAATTCCCTGGTTCCCTTCTATGGTTCCACCATACTATGAAGTTGACCTTCACTTGGTGGCTAATGATGTTAAATTAATATAATGGATGTTGGGTAATCAAATGATGTCTAAATTAGTCTATTCATTTTTACAAACCAATATAGGGACTTTAACAAATGTTATCAAACCTTGATTGAATAATCATAAAAAATTAAAATGCCATGGCCAATGTACACTGAACACTGAACAAAAATATAAATGCAAGATGTAAAGTGTTGGTCCCATGTTCCAAAAAATCCATACGCACAAAAAGCTTATTTCTCTCAAATTTTGCTCGAAAATGTGTTTATATTCCTGTTAGTGTGCATTTCTCCTTTGCCAAGATAATCCATCCACTTGACAGGTGTGGCATATCAAGAAGCTGATTAAACAGCACGAATAATTACATAGGTGCACCTTGTACTGAGGACGATAAGAGGCCACTCTAAAATGTGCAGTTTTGTCACCAACACAATGCCACAAGTTTTGATGGAGTGTGCAACTTGCATGCTGACTGCAGGGACATTCACCAGAACTGTTTCCAGAGAATTTAATGTACATTTCTCTACCATAAGCTGCGTCCCATGCCGTTTTAGAGAATTTGGCAGTACGTCCAACTGGTGGCAATTTGAATGCACAGAGATACTGTGACGAGATCCTGAGGCCCATTGTCGTGCCATTCCTCCGCTGCCTTCACCTCATGTTTCAGCATGATAATGCAGAAGACACATGTTGCAAGGAACTGTACACAATTACTGGAAGCTGAAAATGTCCCAGTTCGTCCATGGCCTGCATACTCACCAGAAATGTCACCTATTTAGCATGTTTGGGATGCACTGGATCGCGTATTCCAGTTCCCGCCAATATCCAGCAACTTCGCACAGCCATTGAAGAGGAGTGGGACAACATTCCACGGGCAACAATCAACAGCCTGATCAACTGTATACGAAGGAGATGTGTCACGCTGCATGAGGCAAATGGTTGTCACACCAGATACTGACTGGTTTTCTGATCCATGCCCCTAACTTTTTTTTAGGTATTTGTGACCAACATGCATATCTGTATTCAAAGTCCATAGATTAGGGAAATCCATAGATTAGGGCCTAATTTATTTATTTCAATTGACTGATTTCCTTATATGAACTGTAACTAAATTGTTACATGTTGCGTTTATATTTTTGTTCAGTATACTTTGGCAGTTGCATCACCTGATTAAAAAAATATATATTTTGTTTACTTTCCCAGCAAAAATCGAACCACACCATTGAATGAACCGATATCCATCTTCTCTCCACTCTCCCCTCTCCAGATACTAACCCAACCAACCACCTGACCAATTAACCAATAAACGAGTTCCACTACACTGCTAGGCCCCGCCCAGTGACCAGGATGGCTAAAGGCACCCCTGGGAAGCCCAAAGGCAAGATGTCTGCCTACGCCTACTTTGTTCAGACCTGCCGGGAGGAGCACAAGAAGAAGAGTCCCGAGATACCTGTCAACTTTGCTGAGTTTTCCAAGAAGTGCTCCGGGCGATGGAAGGTGAGGATAGAATATAATAGAATAGATCTTTATTGTCCTTCCGAGAATGCGATTGATTGATGATGGGTAGTTGGATGGTTGATTGATTGATTCATTGATGGGTAGACAGATGATTGGTTGATTGATTGATTGTTTGATTGGTAATTGATGAATGATGATGACATTTCTTTTTCTTCAAGAGGAAATTATTTTCACAAGTCACTGTGTAGACATGATGATGACAAGATGAGATAGTCAATTTTCGAGTTTACATCTCTTAATACTACATAGTGCACTGCACACATTTGGTTATTGGGATGGAGCTAAATTAAATTCAATCAATCTTTTGTTTCCAAATCTATTGTTCCCATAAAGGACACGTTTGACAAACCAGCTGGTAGACTACAAGCTGGTTGGTACTGTACAAGTCAAGAATGGCAAGTTATTTGTTAACAAAGGAGCAGTTACATATTCCTCACTTCAGGTGGCGCAACAAGACCACACATGTACTCAATGATGCCATACTGACTTAGCATGCAATGTAAATTATGTTAAAAAAAGAAAGAAATTGCAACAGAAAACACAAAATTACTGGTGTCTTATATTGAAGGACAAGTCCAGGTAGCCCCTCAAGGGTACAGGGTTAAGGCTATTTGTCATGTATAAAAAAATACTATGAAACGCTCACTCACAACACAAGCGACCTTGCATAAGACCTTTTTTTGTTTGGTGCTTAATGAACACAACCCGTGGGTCCGTCTACTGGTGGGAATGTTTTAAGTGGTATAAATGTGATTTTTGCAGACGATGTCTGGCAAAGAGAAGGGGAAGTTTGAGGACATGGCGAAGCAGGATAAGGTGCGCTATGACAACGAGATGATGCACTTTGCCCCTGGCGGCAAGAAGGGAAGGAAGAAGGACCCCAATGCTCCAAAGAGGCCCCCGTATGTACCACATACACACATACAGTATTCTTACCCCGTGACTTATTCCACATGTTGTTGTGTTACAGCCTGTTACACCCATCTTCACACAATACCCATAATGACAAAGTAAAAACATGTTTATAGAAATATTTGAAAATCTATTGCAAATTAAATACAGAATGACCTCATTTACATAAGTATTCACACCCCTGAGTCAATACATGTTAGAATCACCTTTGGCAGTGATTTCTGGATAAGTTCCTAAGAGCCTTGCGCACCAGGATTGTACAATATTTGCACATTATTCTTTTAAAAATTCTTCGAGGTCTGTCAAGTTGGTTGTTGATCATTGCTAGACAGCCATTTTCAAGTCTTGCCATAGATTTTCAATCCGATTTAAGTCAAAACTGTAACTAGGCCACTCAGGAACATTAAATGTCATCTTGGTAAGCAACTCCAGTGTAGATTTGGCCTTGTGTTTTAGGTTATTGTCCTGCTGAAAGGTGAATTGGTCTCCCTGTTGGACAGCAGACTGAACCAGGTTTCCTCTAGGATTTTGCCGGTGCTTAGTTCTATTCCGTTCTTTTTATCTGAAAAAGTTAGAAAGGACGCCTGTATCTTTGTAGTGACTGGGTGTATTGATACACCATCCAAATTTGAATGAATAACTTCATCATGCTCAAAGGAATATTCAACTTCACCATGCTCAAAGGGATATTTAATTTTTTATCCATCTACCAATAGGTGCCCTTCTTTGCGAGGCATTAGAAAATCTCCCAGTTTTTTGTGGTTGAAATTCACTGCTCGACTAAGGGACCTTACAGATCATTGTATGTGTGGGGTACAGAGATGTGGTAGTCATTCCAAAATCATGTTAAACACTATTATTGCACACAGAGTGAGTCCATGCAACTTATTATGTGACTTATTAAGCCATTTTTTTGTATTATTCCACTTTGACATGATGGGTTATTGTGTGTAGGCCAGTGGCATTTAGCAAATTTTTACTCCTGAACTTATTTAGGTTTACCACAACAAAAAGGGTTGAATACTTATTGACTCAAGACATTTCAGCTTTTCATTTTTTATGAATTTCTTAAAATGTCTTAAAAACATAATTCTACATTACGGGGTATTGTGTGTAGGCCTGTGACACAACATCTCAATTTAATACATTTTATGTTCAGGCTGTAACACAACAAAATGTGGAAAAAGTGAAGGGGTGTGAATACCTTCTGAAGGCACTGTATATGACTGGACGGACAGATGGGCGGACAGACAGACAGACACGCAGCACACTACTTTGCTGGTGTTTATATCAATACTCACATAAGTCGTCACATCACCCAAAATGACAAAAGAAAATCCACACTAGTAAATAAATGAATATTGTACCTTTAAAAAAAAAATCCTTTCTCCCTAGATCTGGTTTCTTCATCTTCTGCGCGGACCACCGGCCCAAGATCAAGGCCCAGCATCCCAGCCTGGGGATAGGGGACGTGGCCAAGAAACTAGGCGAGCAGTGGAACAACCTTACTGATGCTACTAAACAGCCCTACCTGATCAAGGCCAACAAACTCAAAGACAAGTACCAGAAGGTAGAAGAACACCTGTGTATTAGTTATTTAATTAGTGCATTTTTTTTTATTCAGATCCTCTTTCATTTAGGAAAAGCTGCTCTTCCTTGGGGTCCACACAGAATACAATAATAAGCAAATAAACCACACACCTACAGAACCAAGATGCTATACCTTTCTATGGATTCATCTTGAAAGGAGATAAGGGGAGGAAGCCACCTTAGAGATGTATCCATGTCGCTTGTAAACTTAATTCAGTATTATTCTGTCTGATAACGCATGATAACAAGATAGTAATATAATATGATACTGATAATAACACATTTGACTCCCTCCCTCCTCTCTCTCTATCGCTCTCTCTCTCTTTCCAGGACGTGGCTGACTATAAGTCCGGTAAGGGGAAGGTGGGTGCTCCGAGCATGGTGATGGCCCCTAAACCCATGACGAAGAGTAATATGGATGACGATGATGATGATGACGACGAGGAAGATGAGGAGGAGGATGAGGAGGAGGAGGAGGATGACGAGTAGACCGACCGCGTTCTGTTTTGTGTGTTGTGTTATTATGATGAAGACGAAGATGATGACGACGATGGTCATGATTATTAAGTGATGCAGGGGGGGGGGGGGTTTCAGTTTGAAATGCGATTTGTAGGGGTTAGAGGAAGAAACACTGGTGATATCTTTATGTTGCTTAATTACGTTGCCACGCTTCCCTCCTCCCCACTCTTTGTTGTTTTGACTTTGTCACTATGTTGATTTGGTCTAAACTGCTTACGCAAAGTTCTCTATGTAACACTGAGTCCAGTTAAGAAGGCGAGACTGTACGTTACTACGGCAACTGTGATTGAACTCAAAGCAGATCCCTAATCATTTCCCCAACAGCTGTGTGTGCACACGTGCACGTGCACGTGTGTGTGTGTGTGTAACTGTGTCCATCTCACCAGCACTATCCAGTGTCTTCCTCAAAACCCTCATAGCATTGTCACTATACTGGGTGTACATCGATTCAACGGAGAAGCATTTAAAACCAGTAGTAGCATTGCGGCAAAACATCGTTCTGTTTTTGGCTGTGCGTCCCAAATGGCACCCTAATCCCTTTTGACCAGAGCTCTATGGGATTCCCTACGAGCCCAGGTCAAATGTAGTGCACTATATAGGGAATAGGGTGCCATTTGGGAGGCAGAGGTTGTTTAAAAAAAAAAGAATGTGCAAGGTGGTGTGTTACTGTATATGGTTGATTTAGACTTAGTCCTTGTTTTTCCCGTTTAACAAAAAAAACGGAGGCCTCCGGATGTAAGGTGATATCAGATTGCACATATCTAGTAGTGGTGTCGTTGGTGTAGCTAGGTGGCTGTGTGTGTAGCTGTGTGTTGGTTGTTGCACCAGGAAGTGTTGTAATCGTGAAAGTCGAACTCACTGTTCAACAGCCTCCCATGTAAACAAACAGTCATGGCTGGTTAGCTAGTGCACGCTGGCTAACAGTAATTTCACACTACAACTCACTCATTGTCTGGGGTAATTCCTAACTTCCATTTAAGTCAAATTTTCACTTAGTCATGTAACAGAGGAGGGTGGATACCATCCAACCAATGGTATATAATGGAAACTATTATCTCCCGTTTGGCTAAGTGCACTTTTAATATTAACGTTCGTTCGTTCTTACAAGATCTTCTCACGGTTTAAACCACGACACATTGAGTGAAAAAGCACGGCTGTTGACTATTATAATAAACCTGTACTTATCTGTATCTAAGATGATTTTTTTTCTTTTTTGTATGTTTTAGACAAGCTATGTTTGCTATTATTATTAAAGTATGACATTTTTACATGTGGTGTTATGTATTAATGATTTCCATCCAAACCATCTAAACTTGCTCCACACTCATCTGCCAAAAAAGTGAACATCCCCACCTATAACACATGTATTATTATTATTATAAAAAGAGTTGTCTGGATATTATAACTAAAAGTGGATCAACAATAAAGAACATCAATTGCCCTTTGAACTCTATACTTTACTCTTAAAATAATTATCCTGCTGGTCAAATACCTGACTTATTCCATCTCAACCTACAGGTTTGACAACAGAATAGTCAAACAAATAATTACAACTTCATATTTTTTACATTACATATTGCTGATTAATCAATGTGATATAGGTCACTCTAGGAAAAATCCTAGAATTCACCTTAAATCATAATTTTTACAGGTGAACATGATTTTACTCCCACATGTCCTACGGTGTTATTGTCCTCTTGACAGTGAAATATAATGGGTCTGTATGGATCTTGCTCGATGGACTCTCTTTAAAGGGATATTTCACTCAAATTACAAAATGACACATTGGTTTCCTTTTCCCTGTAAGCATTCTATAGACAAGTAATGACAGCAATCCATGCATTGGTTTAGTTTCCCTGGCATTGTTTCCACATGCTAACGTTTTAGCATTTGTTTGCGCAAATCCCATTCAAGTCATGGGACCGATATTAGCATTTGTCCAAATCAAAAAGTATCTACAATTTATTGTGAAGCTCAACAATGTAATTTACAGATGTTTTGAGCACGTGAGAAAAATGCTAATATCGGTCCCATGACTTGAATGGGATTTGCGCCACAAATGCTAAAACGTTAGCATGTGGAAACAATGCCAGGGAAACTAAACCAATGCGTGGATTGCTGTCATAACTTGTCCATAGACTGCTTATGGGGCATTTTGTAATTTGGGTGAACTATCCCTTTAACCACAGCATTGCACAATCCACAGAGTGACTCCCTTAAACAATATACACAGCTCTCAGTAGGGGTCCACAGGTCTATTGTTAGGCAGTGTTGACATGTTTGGATAATGGTATTAATAGGGTAATAGGGTATGTACTATATGAATGGTATCCACTGGATCACAAGGGGATGATTAGAGTGTTGTTTTCATTTAATTAAAGAGTGGAGGACCCTTGGTTCTCTCTCTAGGTTAAGGGTTGTGGTTGAAGCTAAAGTTAGGGTTAGTGAAGAAAATGGACTAGGGCTAGGATGGACTGTAAGTTTGGGACTTTTCCTGCCACCATGTCACGCCAGTCAGAATGCAACGAGGAGATGGAGATGAGGAAATCCAGGTTTAGTGGTATTTATTATTCACACAGTTGAATAATACAGGAACAAACAAAGCACATGGGGGAGGGTTTGGATGGAGGTTAGGATGGATGTGAATAACAAGGATGTGCTTTAGGATGTGGCTTGGAAAGCCTTGGAGGTAGGGTTGGATGTGGATAACACGGATGTGGTGTTCTGGAAGGGAGATTCAAAAGGGAAACATCAGGAACACAACATAAGAGGTGCATGAATCATAAAGTAATACCAAGTGAATATGGAGAGAATATAAGCTTAACATGAACTATAAACTGAGGAGACTGCAAACACATACCTAGAACAAAGGAGACATAGAATTTAGCAAATTGTGGACATGGATATACAAAGGGATATAACATTGGGCAACAAGTATGTATTATTTAGGACTTACAATCTTCAAAAAGTATAATAACAAAGAGCACTTACTTCATCCTATCAGGCTCAATGGAAGGAGGAAGGATAGGGCCACCCACAGGGCCACCCACAGGGCCACCAAGCATAAAGTGAACTGGTAGGTAGGAAGGAGCATGCAGCTTATTATGGGGAACGAAAGGGGTGAAAAAGGTAGAGGAGAGTGGAGTGGGAACAGGTGTGGATGGAAGGGGAGTGACCTAGTGTAATTGGAAGCAATTGGAGTCCTGTAGGGGTGCCATGACTCTTCACAACAGTTAGGGTTGAACTAGGATGTAGACATGAAGCTAGGGTTGGAGTTAGGGTTGAATCGGGGTTGAAAAGGTAGCACACTAACTCCAGCTCCAACTCCAACCCAACCACCACCACCAAATAGAGCTCCCCACCTCTGAATTCCCATTTTAAGCCCTCCTCTGCGTGTACTGTGTCGATGAATTGCACACCTGTAATCACATCTTGATTCACAACTTTCTAACTTTTGCCACTAGGTGGCAATAGAGCTAGATGGACAATCACAAGCACGCAGGGTTGGGTAGGTTACTTCCTAAATGTAATCGGTTACAGTTACTAGTTAGTTTACCTGTCCAAAATTGCAATCAGTAACGTAATTTTTGGATTACCCAAACTCAGTAACATAATCTGATTACTTCTAGTTACTCTTGGATTACTTTCCCTTTAAAAGGCATTAGAAGTTGTTTTACTAACCAAAAAGAATATGCACACACACACACACACACACACAAACACACACACACACACACACACACACACACACACACACACACACACACACACACACACCCGGGAAGCATCCTTTCCAATGACAAATGATGACCGAAAAGGTCTCAGCGCTGAAGCAGAGTATCCTATTGTTGCACCAATATTGATTATACAAAATAAACTGCCAGACCTTGCAGTGAAAGCAATAATCTAAGGAGCATTCTCTCAAGTGTCACCTTTGAAATATAGAACATTCCTATATGAAGTCTATAACCTAGCCTACACTTCTACTACATTTCAATACCATATTAAAATCAGGATTCAATCCAGAAATTATGTGGTGAACTGGGGACAGGGGAACCCTGAATCCGGTTTTTGGTTTGGTTATTTTGGTTATTCCCTATGGAAATGAACGACAAACTGGAGGACATTGAATTATGATAGTGATAAGAGTAAAACAAATACATTCTGCCAGCGATTTGTTTTCCTCCTTATCGGTTACAAAAAGCCACACCCTCTTCCTAAAGCAGATTTCTAATTGGTGGGCCCGAGGGCAAGGGCGGGCCAACCCTGTTGTCGTTCGCTAATTCACATGTTTCCGAAGCAGCAATTGGCCGAAGGTGGTGTCTGTCACATGGGGAGGGCGTCGCTCTGTGTTTCGCTCGCTGTCAGAACTCGAGAAGGCGAGGAACGAAACGAACTGTTCATTGCCGTCTGTAGGCTGTGGAAACGGAATTTCAGGTAGCTAGCTGTGCGAGCCGAACCGAGACTGATTGGACCTCGAGCCCGCAACGGAGAGGAGGAAAGAGGAGAGAATTGACGAAGACCTTGATATCCAAAATAGCGTTCAGATTTACACAAATATTACACTTTAGTAGCACTGAAACACAAGGCCTGCGAAGATGGGAGACAAGGCAGGCACCAGGTAGGAGACGTTCTCAGTATGTTGGTGTTTTTTTGGCGTTTGATTTTTGCGGTGATGTTTTGTGTTATTCGGGAAAATGGGCCATCGAAGGGATGAAAGGGTAGCCTAGTTTAACATGCAGAGACTGGGAAGTGAAGGCAGCACACTGGTCGAGTTTCCCAGTAAAGAATCCGCGATAAGAGGGGGTTAATTAAGAAGTGTGCTCGTTGGTTCAGGGGAAGAGAGGAGGGAAGGAGGGAGTGAGAATTGTAGTGCAAACGATATCATCATCAAATATGCTCGCAGCGCATAGCCTAGCCTACGGACTTGTGGCGATACAGTTATCCAGAATGCAAAACAGTGGATCAGTTTGTCAGCTGTCAGAATTCGCATAGGGTGGGGTTACATGGCAAACAACCTTCAATACATCATGAATTCTAGCCTACTCCTACCAGATCTAGCAAGTGTTGATGAACTCGGCGATTGTAGCCAGCGACTTGATGTCTTAATACAGTGTTTAGAAAAATGATATTACTGTGTGCGGCCTCATCATTGTCAACGTGAAAACTCTCTTATTAGTACAATGTAACCTAGACTGCAGTAGGTTAACCTACAGGGCCGAATTAATGCAGGGTCTTACCAGTGCTGAAGCCCCTGGGTCCAGGCCCATGGGGGCCCAAGAAGCAAAATTATTATTATTATATTTAAAAAATATTCTGGAAATATATACTGTCTATTTGATATGTAGTATATGTCTTATACTGTTTCAATGCAACCACAGGAAGACTGCTGTCGCTCTGCTAATGATCAGATGGGGGAGGAGGTTAGAGGGCCCATGTGGGTAACTGGGGGCCCCTGCCTTGATTGGGTAACAAACAAAACAAAAACAGTCTAATAAATAAAATGTGACTGGTTAATTGTGTTAGTCATGGGCTGGGCCCAAGAGGCATAAAATAAACTATATATATTTTTTAAATGTAATATAATTTTTTATCCAACCACAGGAGCCTGCTCTCAAATACACCAGAGAGCATAATTTAGCCACAGAGGATCAATAGTTTATAAAAAATAACTGTGGATACAGTACACATACAGTATCTGCCTAAATTAAGGAAACACTAACATGAAGTGTTTTGAAAGGGTAGTGCACCACCACAAGCTGCCAGAACACATTCAATGTGCCTTGGCATAGATTCTACAAGTGGGCCTAACCACGCCAGGAAAAGGCAACCCATAACAAATACTTTGTATCCCTTGTTTACTCAAGTGTTTCCTTTATTTTGGCAGTTACCGGTATGCCTACAGTCGGAAAGGCCGCTGTATGGGTAGCATGCGCAACAAATACAGACTAGAGCTTGTTGCGTTGTGGCCATAGCCATATAATCCATAGAAGAGTTTTGCAACTTCTTATCCTGGCAATTTGACTGTTAAACTCATGGTTACACTAGCAATGGATGCCAGTCCTGACTTGAATGGGAACTGCCATCTATGGATTATATTTCTATGGTTGGTTGCAGCTGACGGTTTGCTTTTTTTCACATTTTAAAATTAAATCGCCGGACAAACGCACAGTTTGAAAAGCAAACGCCTACTGCTGAAAAAGGACACTAATCTGTCTGTAAAAGCAATAGAAATACATTTTTCTCAAAGCCCTATTTGCGGCAAACAGCAGCACTGTTTTTCGAAGTAGCTCATCTTGAGATAGGCTAAAGCCATCACTGTGAGTAGCCTATGGCTTCATCTTCATAATTAGGTGCGTCAGTTTCTCATTGGACATTTTTATTTAGTATCCTACTGTAGCTTATGATATATATACACACACACACACACACACACACACCCACAGTGCATTCGGAAAGTATTCAGACCCCTCGACTTTTTCCACATTTTGTTACGTTACAGCCTTATTCTAAAATGTATTAAATTAGATATGTTCCTCATCAATCTACACACAATAGCCCATAATAACAGACGAAAACAGTTTTTATAAATTTTTGCCCATTTATAAAAATAAAAAAAAGAGAAGGGAAATACCTTATTTACATAAGTATGCAGACCCTTCGGGGGAGAAGGCCTTTGGTCAAGGAGGTGACCAAGAACCCGATGGTCACTCTGACAGAGCTCCAGAGTGCCTCTGTGGAGATAGGATAACCTTCCAGAAGGACAACCATCTCTGCAGCACTCCACCAATCAGGCCTTTATGATGGAGGCCACTCCTCAGTAAAAGGCACATGCCAGTCCACTTGGTGTTTGCCAAAAGGCACCTAAATAACTCTCAGACCATGACAAACAAGATTCTCTGGTTTGATGAAACCAAGATTGAACTCTTTGGCCTGAATGCCAAGTGTCACGTCTGGAGGAAACCTGGCACAATCCCTACGGTGAAGCATGGTGGTGCCAGCATTATGCTGTGGGAATGTTTTTTAGCGGCAGGGACTAGGAGACTTGAGGGAAAGATGAACGGAGCAAAGTACAGAGAGATCCTTGATGAAAACCTGCTCCAGAGTGCTCAAGACCGGGGCGAAGGTTCACCTTCCAACAGGACAAAGACCCTAAGCACACAGCCAAGACAACGCAGCAGTGGCTTCGAGACAAGTTTCAATGTCCTTGAGTGGCTTTGTCATTATGGGGTATTGTGTGTAGATTGATGAGGAAAAAAACTATTTTAAAAAAAAAAGTGGAAAAAGGCAAGGGGTCTGAATACTTTCTGAAAGCACTGTATATGTGTCTGTATATATCTCTATATCCTCCTAATATTGTACAATCTGTGTGTTGCTTCATTGGCCTGGGCTATTGTTTGTTTGAATTCAAGACCAGATTGATCTCAGTTTGCCAGAGTAGCCACTCGGGGCCTATGATTTCTTAATCCGGCCCTGTTTACTGCCCCACTTCATTTTTAGGGTAACCCTGAATGTCATGCACAAGGCTGCCTCTAAAAGCCATCGACTGTTTGTCTGTCTGTTTCTGTGAAAATAAAACTGTAACGTTAGCCTACCAAAGCATCACACCCCCGACTATGACGTGTGTTTGACGTATGATTCTGGTTTCATTCTAGTGCACGCACACGTGGTGGTAGCTCGAGCCTAGACCTTGAGTATTTCATATGGGATCTTTCTGTCTTTATCTCTCTGTCTCACTCTCTTACGGGCTTTCTCATTCTGACTGTTTCTCTCTCTCTCTCTCGCTCTCCCTCTCTCTCTCTCTGTGTGTCCATCTGAATTAGCCTACATATGGAGAAAGCTAAATATTGTTTTCTTTAATCCCCTCCTTTCTCAGTTAAATGTGACCACTTGAGGAAGACGAACAAATGAACATGTTTAATGTGGTTTCCTTTTCTCTCTCTGTGTGTGTGCGCGGGCGTGTGTGTGGTGGGTTTTATCTGTCTTATTGGTGTGTGGGACGTGGGATGTTGTAGTTTAAACGAGATTATAACAGTGTTCTTCTTTTGCCAACTGACCAAATAAAAACATAACGAAAAAGCAACAAAAAAAAAGCGGTAGGCAAGGCCTATTGATTAGCAAAGGGTACATTTCAAATAGCACCCTTTACCCTACGTAGTGCACTACTTTTGACCAGAACCCTATAGGCACTATTAGGGCTGGGCGATATGGCCTCAAAGATCATATCGAGATTTTTTTCTTTTTCAATTTTTTCAAACTTATGGGCGCTTATGTCTAAAAATTCAAATAATTCTCTAAGCTTTGTTGCACAATTAAAGGTCAAATACACTTCATGTCAAACAGTCAGGAATAATCAAATGAATTCAGGGCTTGTGAAATGATACCTAGGCCAAGTATCAGCCTTCCACAACCATATGACCCACTAATAAGATAACAATTTAGTCAAAATAGTTTAACCTGCTTTTTTTGTAATAGTCACTGATCTGATACTTGTCTGTCTATGACAATTCCTTTTTGTTACACATTTGATCAGAACAATGCACATCCGCTAATGATTATTAGCAGGCATACTAGAAAATGAACACAGGTCTCATAAACAATATGTTAAGCACACGTGCTAGTGACTAGCCAGCTAATCTTTCTAAGTCTAGCCAACTTGGATCTATTTGCTTGCTAACAGGGTTACTGTTATGAGTACACCCTCCAACTGTTTGAACAACAGCCTGTTCGCTTTGTTTAGATGTTGAAATCAAGGGGCCTACCTGGATAAGAATACGCTTATTTCTCAGAATGAGAACGAGTTGCCAATTCCTCATATAAATGCTCCTTTTTATGCTCCTTGCACATTTGATCAAACACAGACTACACTGCTAGCGCATAACAGTATCTTAGCGGTATATCGTACCACAATACCGCACGCGACAGAAAGCGAGAAATGTAGTTTTCCACAATCACTGTTTTAGTAGTTGAGGAAACAAAAAAAGGGGAAACGACTGATTCTGTTGGACCAAACCTCAAATGCAAATAGTGTATTGAAACTGCGCGTTGTCAGAGAGGATGAAGTGATCTTTTGCCTTTGTTGTTGAGTGGCAGAGGGAGGGGTTGGTGCGCACAGAAGGAGCGAAAGGAGATGAGACCAAAAAGACACTACCTTGATTCTTGCGATATAGTCATTTGGAACATTGCGCTAAAACATACATTTGAATGAATCGAATTAATTGGATATATAGTCCAGCCCTTGGCACTATGGGCCCTGGTCAAAAGTAGTGCACTATAAAGGTAATAGGGTGGCATTTTAAGACGCACCCATAGATTCACAGAGGGTAAGCTGGAGGCTGCTTGCGAGAAATAGGTGTCATCCATCCGGTGTGCTATGCTTTCGGATTAGTCTAGGAAAAAAAACTAACACCTATTATTATTTTTTTTTTTACTGGCCCTTCTCAATCTGGTCTCTCATCTCTCTTGCTCTCACTCTCTCTCATCCTTTGCTTCTCTCTCTGACTCCCTCGCTTTTCTCACTACAGAGACAGATAGAGAGGAGGCGTAGAGGAGTGGGTGTGATGTAGAACGCATTGTAACCGCCCGCAAGCCAGTTGTCCTTTTATTGCTGTTAGATATGATCACACACACACACACACGGTTGTACAATGGGGAACAACCAAAGGTTGTTCTCAGTTCAGGGACGTGGACTCATTTCAACACTTCTGAGGTAAAAAAAAATAAAAAATTCCGGTACTCCTGTATGTTTGTCGTGTTATTAGTATTGTATTGTGTTACTATCTCCTTTTTATTTTTTTAAATAAACATTATTGGGAAAATGCTCATAAGTAAGCATTTCATGGTAAAGTCTACACCTGTTGTATTCGGTGCATGTGACAAATACAACATCGATTTGATTTGCCAATGAAGTGTATTGGGTGATAGAAAGCCTTGGGGTGAAGTTTCTGACTATTGTAGTGGTGTTACACAACTTTAGTGGTTAGAGACACAGAGGCAGAGAGGAGCACAGGGAGAGATGAAGGGAACTAAATGGAGTGAGAGATGGAATGGTGAGAGATGAAGGAAGTCAATTGCAACCCTGTCTGGCCCCTCTTACACACACCACACACACACACACACACACTCCTGTAAGTACAAAGATGTATCCTCCCTGAGCATTAAGGAATTCCTCAGCCCCCCCCCCCCCCCCCTCGTTCCTCCCTCTGTTATTAGAGCGGAGGGAGGAGGAGAAGAGAACAGAGACAGTCCCAAATGGTGCATGAAGAGTACAAGCGTGGGATGGATGGATAGAACAGGATAGTGATGGACTGACTGACCTCACTGGGGAGAGAGAGGTAGAGAGAGAGAGGTAGGTAGGGAGGGAGAGAGAGAGGCTACTCCCTCATGTCTGGTAGTTTTAAGAGGATGTCTTTTAGGCTGCACCTCTGTCACTTACAAATGGATTGTGTGCGTGTGTGTGTGTGTGTGTGTGTGTCTCTCCGTATGCCGTGTGCGTGCGTGCGTTTCCCATGCCATGTGTGCGTGTTACATTCTCCACCTCTCCTTTTAGGTAGATGAAAAGAAAATCAAGGCCATTGACGTCTCACCTACTGTCATACCCTTTAACTGATCTGTCCGTCCCCATCTGTGTAAGGAAGGGATTAACAAAAGAGCTTAGATCTTTAATCGATTCATTGTTCTAGCCCCTGTGTGTGTGTGTGTGTTAGTTAGTTAGTTAGTTAGTTAGTGCTGGGTATTGCCAGGGCCCATCACGATACGATATCACCGATCCGGCTTAGGTGCCGTTAAGATTTGTATTGCGATTCTCACGATTCTACATGTATTGCGATTTTGATATAAGGATTTGGCGTTTCCAAATATATTGCTCATTATATGCCTACTCCTAGAGAGATGAGAAAAATGAGTTTTGATCAGTCAGGTAAATAGAAGTGCTGAAAACATGTTGGCTCACTATTTAAAAAGAAGATGGAGAACAGTCAGTAGGATGAAAAATACCGGAGTTTTGCCGCATGTACAGCCCACTAGCGCTAGCAAACGCAACCTACAGTTTTTAAAAATGTATTTTACAAATCGATACTTGGGAGTCACATCAATATACTATCGTCCAAAAAATAATATTGTCATATGCAACTATTGACTAGTCTGTGTGTATGAAATGTGACATTGGGTTCTAAATTAAAGTTCTGCATCAGGGTAGTAGGTGAAAAGAGGGAGCGAGAGGGGGGGGGGGATAAGGAAGGGGAGAGAGAGCCAAAGATAGACATTGAATTCTCTATTACGGCCCTCCCTCTCACACCTCTAGGGGAGACCGAAGGGAAGGTAGAGCTGGGCCGAGAGAATCAAGCGTCTCTGAGAAGGACTGCTGATTCTAGGATCAATTTAGCCTTTTAGATGAATAAGATGGACAGGGGAGTACTGCTAAATGGCATATATTACTGATCCTAGATCAGTACTCTTACTCTGAGAAGCTCGAAACATACGGACCATGATGTTGGATATGCAAGGCTTAGAGGAGGAGGCTGCAACAAGCTCTGTCTCACTGCAGAATCAGACGTTTGTCCGTAAACGTCAAATTGCGAAGGTTAAGTTTAGGCATTCGTTCCAAATGGTTAAGGGCTTATGGTTTAGGTTAGGGTTAAAATAAAATAAAAATACTGCCTAGAACTGGGATTGAACATGTGACCCTTGGAGACTGAGCTCGTGCATAGCCTGAAAACAAAAACAACTCCGCGGTTACGTTTGGGCATTCATTCGGAATGTTAAGGTTTAGTGTAGGGTAAAAAACCAAAAAAACAACGAATGTCTAGCTCTGGAATTGAACACGCAACCCTCAAAGCTGGAGCTTGCGGCTTATGTCCATTCGCCATCCCCGTTCACAACGCCGTAGCACAGCGGTTCTGAAACCGGGGCTTGCCTGATATGAAAATGTGGTCACAGCAGAATTTCCCAAATCCTGGTTAAAAAAATAAATATATACACTACCGATCAAAAGTTTTAGAACACCGACTCATTCAAGGGTTTTTCTTAATTTTTTTTACTATTTTCTACTAATAGTGAAGACATCAAAACGATGAAACACATGGAATCATTTAGTAACCAAAAAAGTTTGAAACAAATCAAAATATTTTTAAGATTCTTCAAATAGCCTGCCTTGATGACAGCTTTGCACACGCTTGGCATTCTCTCAACCAGTTTCACCTGGAATGCTTTTCCAACAGTCTTGAAGTAGTTCCCACATATGCTGAGCACTTGTTGGCTGCTTTTTCTTCACTCTGTGGTCCGACTCATCCCAAACCATCTGTTTGGTTGAGGTCGGGGGATTGTGGAGGCCATCTGATGCAGCACTCCATCACTCTCCTTGTTGGTAAAATAGCCCTTACACATCCTGGAGGTGTGTTGGGTCATTGTCCTATTGAAAAACAAATGATAGTCCCACTAAGCTCAAACCAGATGGGACGGTGTATCATTGCAGAATGCTTTGGTAGCCATGCTTGTTAAGTGTGCCTTGAATTCAAAATCACCAACGGTGTCACCTGCAAAGCACCCCCACAGCATAACACCTCCTCCATGCTTTACAGTGGAAACCACACATGCAGAGAACATCTGTTCACCCACACCGCGTCTCACAAAGACACAGCTGTTGGAACCAAAAATCTCAAATTTGGACTCATCAGACCAAAGGACAGATTTCCACCAGTCTGCCCATTGCTCGTGTTTCTTGGCCGAAGCAAGTCTCTTCTTATTGGTGTCCTTTAGTAGTGGTTTCTTTGCAGCAATTCGACCGTGAAGGCCTGATTCACGCAGTCTCCTCTGAACAGTTGATGTTGAGATGTGTCTGTTACTTGAACTCTGAAGCATTTATTTGGGCTGCAATTTCTTAGGCTGGTAACTCTAATGAACTTATCCTCTGCAGCAGAGGTAACTCTGGGTCTTCCTTTCCTGTGGCGGTCCTCATGAGAGCCAGTTTCATCATGGCGCTTGATGGTTTTTGAGATTGCACTTGAAGAAACTTTCAAAGTTCTTGAAATGTTCCAGATTGACTGACCTTCATGTCTTAAAGTAATTATGGACTGTCTTTTCTCATTGCTTATTTAAGATGTTTTTGCCATAATATGGACTTGGTCTTTTACCAAATATGGCTGTCTTCTGTATACCACCCCTACCTTGTTACAACACAACTGTTCTGCTGAAACGCATTAAGACGGAAAGAATTTCACAAATTAATTTTTAACAAGGCACACCTGTTAATTGAAATGCATTCCAGGAGACTACCTCATGAAGCTGGTTGAGAGAATGCCAAGAGTGTGCAAAGTTGTTAAGGCAAAGGGTGGCTATTTGAAGAATCTCAAATATAAAATATATTTCGAAACGTTTTTGGTTACTACATGATTCCATATGTGTTATTTCATAGTTCTGATGTCTTCACCATTATTCTACAATGTAGAAAAATATAAAAAATAAAGAAAAACCCTTGAATGAGTAGGTGTTCCAAATACTTTTGACTGGTACAGTATATGCAGTATGTAGTATCGTCTTTGTCTATCAACATAATTGTAATGCGGCTAACCTTAATCAAAATGAAAGTGATTCAAATCTAAAAGTTAAAATTCAACTTGAGTGCCCTTAGATCGTGGGAAAAGTCCGCACTTGACCGTTGCACTTGAGTCATTCCCATGGTGAATGGCTAAGACACTACGCTATGAAGCCACACACTATTGCACAGACTTTGCTGTTACCGGCTGCAATAGATATGGTGAAAATAATTTGTTGGGAGGCAGAGGCACAGAATCTCACATCAGTACCTTTGTCAGATAAAACGGTGAAACTAAGAATTGATTCTATAGCTAGCACTCAAGAGGAAACTCTGACTGAATGACACAACTCCCCTCTCTCCATATGGACTTTAGCTGTGAGGGCCGAGATACCCGTGCATTGACTTTTGTTCAATACATGTCGTGGGATGCTATTCACGTGGACAAATTGTTCTGTCTCATGATTCCAGAGCATGAAACTGCACAGGCTATGTTTAGTGTGCTGCGTGGCTATATTGATGAGAAACACAGATGGCTTTTGCACAGATGGGGCTCCGTCTATCACGGGACGGCAGGCAGGCCTCTGCACTCGAGTTATGAATGTGTCTCCCTTTGCCATGTGGACGCATTGTATGATACAACCACTGAGCTACACTATACAGTACAAGTCAAAAGTTTGGACACACCTACTCATTCAAGGGTTTTTCTTAATTTTTAACTATTTTCTACATTGTGGAATAATAGTGAAGACCAACTATGAAATAACACACATGGAATCATGTAGTAACCAAAAACGTTTCAAACAAATCAAAATATATTTCATATTTGAGATTCTTCAAATAGCCACCCTTTGCCTTGATGACAGCTTTGCACACTCTTGGCATTCTCTCAACCAGCTTCACCTGGAATGCTTTTCCAACAGTCTTGAAGGAGTTCCCACATATGCTGAGCACTTGTTGGCTTCTTTTCCGTCACTCTGCGGTCCGACTCATCCCAAACCATCTCAATTTGGTTGAGGTTGGGTGATTGTGGAGGCCAGGTCATCTGATGCAGCACTCCATCACTTTCCTTTTTGGTAAAATAGCCCTTGCACATCCTGGAGATGGGTTGGGTCATTGACCTGTTGAAAAGCAAATGATAGTCCCACTAAGCACAAACCAGATGGGATGGTGTATCGCTGCAGAATGCTGTGGTAGCCATGTTGGTTAAGTGTGCCTTGAATTCTAAAATCACCAACAGTGTCACCAGCAAAGCACCCCCACACCATAACACCTCCTTCTCCATGCTTTACGGTGGGAACCACACATGCAGAGAACATCTGTTCACCTAACCCGCGTCTCACAAAGACACGCCGGTTGGAACCAAAAAGCTCCAAAAAGGACTTATCAGACCAAAGGACAGATTTCCACCGGTCTAATGTTCATTGCTTGTGTTTCTTGGTCGAAACAAGTCTCTTCTTGTTGGTGTTTTTAGTAGTGGTTTCTTTGCAGCAATTCGACCATGAAGGCTGATTCATGCAGTCTCTTCTGAACAGTTGATGTTGAGATGTGTCTGTTACTTGAACTCTGTGAAACATTTATTTGGCCTGCAATTTCTGAGGCTGGTAACTCTAATGAACTTATCCTCTGCAGCAGAGGTAACTCTGGGTCTTCCTTTCCTGTGGCGGTCCTCATGAGAGCCAGTTTCATCATAGCGTGGTCGATTGCACTTGAAGAAACTTTCAAAGTTCTTGAAATGTTCCGGATTGACTGACCTTCATGTCGTAAAGTAATGATGGGCTGCTTATTTGTGTTGTTTTTGCCCTAATATGGACTTGGTATTTTACCAAATAGGGCTATCTTCTGTATACCACCCATACCTTGTCACAACATCTGACTGGCTCAAACTCATTAAGAAGGAAAGACATTCTACAAATTAACTTTTTAACGAGGCACACCTGTGAATTGAAATACATTCCAGGTGACTACCTCATGAAGCTGGTTGAGAGAATGCCAAGAGTGTGCAAAACTGTCATCAAGGCAAAGGGTGGATACTTTGAAGAATCTCAAATGTAAAATATATTTTGATTTGTTTAACACTTTTTTTGGTTGCTACATGATTCTTTGTGTTATTTCATAGTTGTGATGTCTTCACTGTTATTCTACAATGTAGAAAATAGTAAAAATAAAGAAAAACCCTTGAATGAGTAGGTGTCCAATCTTTTGTCTTGTACTGCATATACAAAAGTATGTGGACACCCCTTCAAATTAGTGGATTTGGCTATTTTAGCCACACCCGTTGCTGACGGGTGTATAACATCGAGCACACAGCCATGCAGTCTCCATAGACAAACATTGGCAGTAGATCCTAAGATCACCATGTGCCATACCAAGCGTTGGCTGGAGTTGTGTAAATCTCGCCGCCATTAGACTCTGGGGCAGTGGAAACGCATTCCTATGGTGTGATGAATAACGCTTCACCATCTGGCAGTCCGACGGATGAATTTGGGTTTGGTGGATGCCAGGAGAACGCTACCTACCCCAATGCATAGTGCCAACTGTAAAGTTTGGTGGAGGAGGAATAATGGTCTAGGGCTGTTTTTCATGGTTCGGGCGAAGCACCTCAGTTCCTGTGAAGGGAAATCTTAATTCTACAGCATACAATAACATTCTAGACGATTCTGTGCTTCCAACTTTGTGGCAACAGTTTGGGGAAGGCCCTTTCCTGTTTCAGCATGACAATGCCCCCATGCACATAGTGAGGTCCATACAGAAATGGTTTGTCAAGATCACTGTGGAAGAACTTGACTGGCCTGCACACAGCCCCGACCTCAACCCCATCCAACAACTTTGTGATGATTTTGGAATGCCGACTGCGAGCCAGGCCTAATTGCCCAACGTCAGTCCCCGACCTCACTAATGCTCTTGTGCAAGTTCCTGAATTAAGTCCCTACAACAATGTTTCAACATCTAGTGGAAAGCCTTCCCAGAAGAGTGGAGGCTGTTATTGCAGCAAAGGGGGGACCAACTCCATATTGATGCCCATGATTTTGGAATGAGATGTTTGACGAGCAGGTGTCCACATACTTTTGGTAATGTAGTGTATAATGGATACATTGAGAGTAACTGGTGGCAAAAGAGGTGAGCGCAGAACTCCGAGAAACTCAGCAGACAAATTTGATTGTAAACTACATCGCGCTCGTCTGTTTGCAAAACTATGTGGTGATATGAGATCAGAGCATGGCAATGTTCTATTTCACACCAAGGCTTGGTGGTTATCGAGGGGGAATGTTGGAAAGACTGTTTGTATTGAGAGAGGAGCTGTTGCCATTCGCAATGGATGTAAAAAAAACAAAAAAAACTACTGAATTTGACTTTCTGAGTTATGAAAAGAAAATTTGTCTCCTTGTCTATTTTAACAGACATAGTTTGGGAAACTGAAAGAACTGAATGCAGACATGCAGGCGAAATACAAAAACATCATACAGATGAGTGACCGAATCTGCGAAATCCATTTGACTGTGATCCTGGCTCAGTTGACACGCCGGTAAGTGAAATCGAACAGCTGATCGAGCCGTCATGTGACCGAATGCTGCAGACAACTCATTCACATCACAGGTCACTATGGAGGAGTTTTGGTTCCTGACTCGGAGGGAATACTGTGCCGTTTCCCTCCCAGCATAAAAACTCACGGTACACTGATTTCAGTGCTCTCGTCTGCATTTTAAAAACAAAACACCGATCCAGGCGGGATGTGACAGGAGAGATGAGGTTCGCACTGTCGATCACACCCCCTGACTTTGAGATGTTCCCGACATGCATCAAGCATGCCCATCGCATTAGTGGTGTTGATATAAGAGAAATGATGTCAGACTGATTTGCAATTGATTGTCATAGCCCCACATTATAAGTACATGATGGTGTGTTGAGAATACAATCAGAAATACTGTTAGAATGTTTTAGCAATTGACTGCCGTAGCCTCAATAAAAAAGGTCAACATTGGCTGTTAATGTAATTATTGGACCCCTGCCCTAGCACAACCCATGCCTACTTGATGCTAATAACGCTCAACGTTGCCTGTGTTGAAGTAATCTCCTGACATCCTGCTCACCTGGACGGATGTCTAATTTCGCAGTGAATCTTGAGCGAACTGGCTGGAGTGAGAAGAGTGGGGAGTTGTGTGTGTGTGTGTGTGTGTGTGTGTGTGTGTGTGTGTGTGTGTGTGTGTGTGTTCTCTCCCTGGGTGTTCTGACAGGTGATCAGTACCAGAGACTCTGGTCTTCCACTCCCCCCCCCCCACACACACACACACACACACACACACACACTACAATACTCTCTATCTGATACTCCAATAAAACAGTAGCCCACACTCCTCTCTCTCGCTTCTCTCTTGCTTCCTCTCTCTCTCTCTCTCTCTCTCTCTCTCTCTCGCTTCCTCTCTCTCTCGCTTCCTCTCTCTCTCGCTTCCTCTCTCTCTCGCTTCCCTCTCTCTCTCGCTTCCTCTCCCTCTCTCTCACTACCTCTCCCTCTCTCTCTCGCTACCTCTCTCTCTCCCTCTCTCTCGCTTCCTCTCTATCTCTCTCGCTTCCGCCATCTCTCTTTCGCTCTCTCTCGCTCCTGTCTCTCCCTTTCTCTCTCGCTCCTTCAATCGCCTTCTCTCCCTCTCTCTCGTTTCCTCCTCTCGCTCCCGCCATCTCTCTTTCGCTCTCTCTCT
>NC_138297.1:31382500-31410000 GCF_965601325.2 Salmo salar | reverse complement strand
GCAGGGCAGAAATTTGACGAACTGACTTGTTGGAAAGGTGGCATCCTATGAAAGTCACTGAGCTTTTCAGTAAGGCCATTCTACTGCCAATGTTTGTCTATGGAGATTGCATTGCTGTGAGCATTTCACCTTTGCCAAGATAATCCATTCACCTGACAGCATGATCATTATGCAGGTGCACCTTGTGCTGGGGACAATAAAATGGCACTTTAAAATGTTCCGTTTTGTCACGCAACGCAATGCCACAGATGTCTCAAGCTTTGAGGAAGCGTGCAATTGGCATGCTGACTGCAGGAATGTCCACCAGAGCTCTAGACAGATAATTTAATGTTAATTTATCTACCATAAGCTGCCTCCAATGTCGTTTTAGAGAATTTGGCAACCGGCCTCACAACCGCAGACCACGTGTAACCACACCAGCCCAGGAACTCCACATCCGGCTTCTCCACCTGTGGGATCGTCTGAGTGGAGGTGAGGGGGGTGCTAAGGAGTATTTCTGTCTATAACAAAGCCCTTTTGTGGGGAAAAACTATTTCTGATTGGCTCGGCCTGATTCCCCAGCCCAGTCATGTGAATTCCATAGATTTTAGGGCCCAATGAATTTCAGTTTCCTTGCATGAACTGTAACTCAGTAAAATCTTTGAAATTGTTGCATGTTGCGTTTTATAATTTTGAAGGGTTTTTCTTTATTTTTACTATTTTCTACATTGTAGAATAATAGTGAAGACGTCAAAACTATGAAATAACACAAGCGTTATGTTAAGTTTATTTGTGGAATTTCTTTCCTCAATGCGTTTGAGACAATCAGTTGTGCTTTGACAAGGGTAGGGTTGGTATACAAAAGAAATCCCTATCTGGTAAAAGAGCAAGTCCATATTATGGCGAGAACAGCTCAAACAAGCAATGAGAAACGACAGTCCATTACTTTAAGACATGAAGGTCAGTCAATCTGGAACATTTCAAGAACTTTGTAACTTTCTTCAAGAGCAATCTCAAAAACCATCAAGCGCTATGATGAAACTGGCTCTCATGAGGACCACCACAGGAAAGGAAGACCCAGAGTTACCTCTGCTGCAGAGGATAAGTTCATTAGAGTTACTAGACTCAGAAATTGCAGCCCAAATAAATGCTTCAGGGTTCAAGTAACAGACGCATCTCAATATCAACTGTTCAGAGGAGACTGTGTGAATCAGGCCTTCATGGTCAAATTTCTGTAAAGAAACCACTACTAAAGGATAATAATAGGAAGAAACTTGCTTGGGCCAAGAAACACGAGTAATGGACTTTAGACTAGTGGAATCTGTCCTTTGGTCTGATGAGTCCAAATTTTAGGTTTTTGGTTCCAACTACCATGTCTTTGTGAGACGCAGAGTAGGTGAACGGATGATCTCATGGTACCCACCGTGAAGCATGGAGGAGGAGGTGTGATGGTGTGGGTGCTTTGTTGGTGACACTGTAGGTGATTTTTCAAATCAAATCAAATGTATTTATAAAGCCCTTCTTACATCAGCTGATATCTCAAAGTGCTGTACAGAAACTCAGCCTAAAACCCCAAACAGCAAGCAATGCAGGTGTAGAAGCACGGTTCATCCTCAGTGAATTTTGGAAAAATGTTAATAATGAAACTGAAAAAGTAATAGTTTTTAGATAAAACTATACTAAATATATTTACGTCACCAAACAATTTATTGAAACACTGTTTTGCAAAGAATGTATACAGTAGCCTCAACAGTACTCTGTAGGGTAGCACCATGGTGTAGCCGGAGAACAGCTAGTTTCCGTCTCCTCTGGGTACATCGACTTCTTTACAAAACCTAGGAGGCTCGTGGTTCTTACCCCTTCCATAGACTTACACAGTATTTATGACGACTTTCGGAGGATGTCCTCCAACCTATCAGAGCTCTTGCAGTATGAACTGACATGTTGTCCACCCAATCAAAGGATCAGAGTATTAATCTAGTACTAAAAGCATAAAATACAGCTTGCTACCACTGCAGTACATAAAATGTGGTGAGTAGTTGACTCGAAGAGAGAAAGGCACAAATTTAATTTCTTTAAAAAATGAAGGAGACGCAAGAAAGAGCTAGCTATATTTTGTTGTATTTGTTTCACTTTCACTTATTTAGCTAGCGAATGCAGCTAGCTACTATATTCTACTCAAACACCCAGCTCAAACAGAGAGGGATCCCATGTTAGCTAGCTGGCTAAGGCTATCCAACACTGGAACTCTTCCAAGTCAAGCTTTTGGTTTTATAAATGTATTGCCACCGGTGCCTGCCGGGTTAACAGCTAAATTGCTTGCTGTCCACTTTACTGTAACGGGTTTACTAATGCGTTAGTTATCGTAGCTATGTGACTATGACGCTAGCTAATATGGTGACGAAGATGTGGCTGTGTGTAGCGGTTAGTGGTTATGGTTTGGCTTGAAAAAATGTTTTCACCTGACAGCTGCTGTTTTGTGCACTGCAAAGGGAAAGTCCATAAGCAAAGGGAAATGTTGAGAAGAGAGTGCGTAGATGCAAGAATGATTTATACAACGAGCAAAGTGACCATGATGTTTGAATGTGGCTGCTATGACAGTGAACTGTGTGTGCAGGGGATCAGGGGTGTATTCATTCTCTCAATTTTGTTGGAAAACGTTTCTAAATGGAAGCAAACAAAACAGTGATAAACATACCTGAATTTGTCCAATAGAAACTCTCATTCGCAAATATTTGTACAAATGATTACACCTTAGATCAGATAGATGCAGGCAAGAGTATGCAAGATGGTATTGTAGGCTGTGTACATCTATGTGAACCCAGTTGCTCACATCTTCTCTGTGATGACAGGAAATGAGCCAGCAGAATAGAGGAAGTGTGAGAGCAGAATGATTAAGCAAGAACTCACTCTCCTTCTCTTTTTATCCCCCTCTCTCATTCTCTACTTCCTTCTCTCTCTTTGTATCTCTTGCTTTCTCCATTTCTTATACTTTTATTTATCCTTCTCTTTTTCTGTCCATTCCTCTCGCTCTCTCTCTCCCCCTTTTGCTCTTTCCCACCTCGTCTTTCTCTGTCCCTCTCTCTTCATGGATGGCATAGGGGCTGAATCAGAGGCTAGATACAAACATTTCTGATCCATCTCATTTAACCAGGGGTTGGAACTGAAATTATTCTCCTATCGTTTCATTCTGAACATTCCACTGTTCTGACCAGCAAAATTAGGTTCTGAACCGGTTTGAACCACAAAACAGTAACGGATTATATTGTTCCTTTCAATTCCTTTTTTTATTTATTTTTTTACATTTAGCTCGACATTAAATTACTTCACCAATCATTGTGGATAAAGCAGCTTGCTATGGAGCGGGCAAGCTATTGACATGCATTGGACAGACACGTGTAGGGCATGAGATGCGACTGAAATTTTGCAGCTGGGGCGAGAGCAAAAGAGTGTGGAGGAGGCTTGACTTGAAGTACTGGGCATATTGTTGTTATGACATGCGTTGTCTGAATTAGGCCCATAGAAGCCGCTCCTCTGTAGGTATAATTCTATGAAGGAAATGTTGAATATTGTTGAACTTCAGAGAGTTGGCTTAACATTGGACCAGAGCTAGCTAGCTAACAAGCTTGTGTGTGCAGAGCAGCACCAGCATTTAAATAAAAACACGTCTAACGGGCCTCCCGAGTGGCGCAGCGGTCTAAGGCACTGCGTCACAGTGTTGAGGCGTCCACACAGCCTAGGGTTCAATCCCAGCCGGCAGGAACCGGGAGTCCCATAGGGCGGCTCACAATTGGCCCAGCGTCATCCGGGTTAGGTGAGGGTTTGGCCGGGGGGCTTTCCTTGGCTCATCGCGCTCTAACGACTCCTTGTGGCGGGCCAGGCGCTTGCAAGCTGACTTCAGTCATCAGTTGAACAGTGTTTCCTCCGACACGTTGGTGCCGATGGCTCCCGGGTTAGGCGAGCGGATGTTAAGAAGCAGCCTAGCTTGGCGGTTCATGTTTCATTTCTCCCGAGCCCGTTGGGGAGTTGGAGCGACGAGACGAGATTGAATCGCAATTGGATATCCCGAAATTGGGGAGAAAAAGGGGGTAAAAAAAAAAAACGCGTCTTACCTTTTTGTAGTTAACCTCTCTAGGGTATGTGGGACAAAATCGTCCCACCTACTCAACAGCCAGTGGAATCCCGTGGCGCGATATTCAAATACCTTAGAAATGCTATTACTTAAATTTCTCAAACATATGACTATTTTACACCATTTTAAAGACAAGACTCTCGTTAATCTAACCACACTGTCCGATTTCAAAAAGGCTTTACAACGAAAGCAAAACATTAGATTATGTCAGCAGAGTACCCAGCCAGAAATAATCAGACACCCATTTTTCAAGCTAGCATATAATGTCACAAAAACCAAAACCACAGCTAAATGCAGCACTAACCTTTGATGATCTTCATCAGATGACACTCCTAGGACATTATGTTATACAATACATGCATGTTTTGTTCAATCAAGTTCATATTTATATCAAAAACCAGCTTTTTACATTAGCATGTGACGTTCAGAACTAGCATACCCACCGCAAACGTCCGGTGAATTTACTAAATTACTCACGATAAATGTTCACAAAAAACATAATTATTTTAAGAATTATAGATACAGAACTCCTTTATGCAATCGCGGTGTCCGATTTTAAAATAGCTTTTCGGCAAAAGCACATTTTGCAATATTCTGAGTAGATAGCTCGCCATCACGGGCTAGCTATTTTGACACCCACCAAGTTTGGCACTCACCAAACTCAGATTTACTATAAGAAAAATTGGATTACCTTTGCTGTTCTTCGTCAGAATGCACTCCCAGGACTTCTACTTCATCCACAAATGTTGTTTTGGTTCAAAATAATCCATAGTTATGTTCAAATATCCTCTGTTTTGTTCTTGCGTTCAAGACACTATTCCGAACGGTGACGCGCGGACGCGTATCGTGACAAAAAATGTCTAAATATTCCATTACCGTACTTCGAAGCATGTCAAACGCTGTTTAAAATCAATTTTTATGCGATTTCTCGTAAAAAAGCGATAATATTCCGACCGGGAAACCTTGTTTTCGTTCAAAGACTCAAAATCTAAAATGGACTCTTCACGTGCATGCGCGCCCCCGTCTCATTGTTCTCAGATCGACCACTTACCAAATGCGCTACTGTTTTTCAACCATGGGCTGCAAAGTCATCATTCAACGTTCTGCCGCCTTCTGAGAGCCTATGGGAGCCTTACAAAGTGTCACGTTACAGCAGAGATCCTCAGTTTTCAATAAAGAGAGTGTAGAAGGCCAAGAAATGGTCAGAGAGGGCACTTCCTGTACAGAATCTTCTCAGGTTTTTGCCTGCCATATGAGTTCTGTTATACTCACAGACACCATTCAAACAGTTTTAGAAACTTTAGGGTGTTTTCTATCCAAATCAAACAATTATATGCATATTCTAGTTTCTGGGCAGTAGTAATAACCAGATTAAATCGGGTACGTTTTTTATCCGGATGTGAAAATACTGCCCCCTATCCTAGAGGTTAAAAAATCCAATATAAAACGAGAACTATAATATCCTTAACTTGCATTGAAAAAGTGAATCCATTCTTCTCTAATGAAAAATCTCTCCCTAATTTCTGAGTCACGCTTGTAATGTCCGTAAGCTACAGTAGACTATGCTTCGGAGAGGGAGGGGCAGAAAGCCTACATACACACACACACACACACACACACACACACACACACACTGGCAAAGATTTTCAGCTGGTAGGCAGACACTGGAATACGTTTCTGAGTGACAGAGTGAGGGCTTTGCATAGGCGCTTAAAATAACGTAATTAACCGGTTCGCATGCTTTTTAAATAACTATTATATTCCGGAACTGTATAGATTACTTTCGTTCCCGGTTCTGATTCTGTTCCTCAAAACAAAACGGTTCCGGTACTGTTCCCTGAACCGGTTCTCACCCCTGCATTTAACCCACTGCCTGAGCCAGGTATCACAGAGGAAGAGACAAGTTGTGATTTTGATTCAGTGTATCTATCTCTGCTTTCTGTCATATTTCACCACAGTCTAATCAGGGACGTTAGCTCAAACCACCGTTTTCTTGCTCTGTTTCACTGCCGCCATCTCTCTCTCTTTCCCTCATTCTCCCAGTTTTCCGTATCTTGACTAGGTATTACTGAAGGAAAAAGAAACAGAGAAATGGAGAGAGGGGAGAAGGCACAGAGAAAATGAGAGGGAGGGAGGGAGAGAGGGCAAGGCAGGGTTTCCTCGAGTCAGTCAGACAGGGGAAGGGCCGGAGGGAGGGGGGGGGGGGGAGAGAGAGGAAGGGAAGGAGAGCGGGAAGGATGGACAGATGAGTGATTGTTTTGCAAAAGCACAGGAAGTTCTCTACTATTAGAAAGCAAACTAGAAAGAGAGGGAAGGAAGGAGAGAGACGGCGACAGGGAGAGAGGAGAGCCCGGGAAAGGTAGAGAGAGGGACTGAGAGAAAGAGAGGGAGAGAGAGTTAATGAGTGAATAAAAGAGGACAGGGAATGAGTTGTCCAAATCAAAATTGGACACACTTCTCCACTCTCGCGTGTCCTCATCCCTCTATCCAAATTCTTCCTTTCACTCCTCTGTTCTTTGTCCTCCCCCTCTATCCAAAATCTCTCCCTCAAGGGTTTCTTACCACAACAAAATCATTTTGAACTGAAGGAAAGTGTCACTGTGTTAGATTGTGTTCGGTTCAGTCCAATTCGGTCTCACAGGGTTGAGTAAGTGTGTGTGTGTGTGAAATGCTAACTATGTCAAAAGTCAAAACAATGAGATCTGCCTATCGTCATCTAACCAATAAACAGTGTTAGAATGATGGAAATAAACTTTATTGAATTGAATGAACTTCGAGGTCTTTGGGGTTAGCTGGTTCTTAGTAAAGAGAGGTTATAGGTTTCGAAGGAGTGCCGAAGGTTTTGCTGTAGAGCGCTACTTCAAACAAGATTTGAGTTGGCGCTCTCGCCCTTTTTTCTCGCTCATTCTCTTTCCAAACTGTGAATTATCAGGATTTGCGAGGCAGAATCAGCACGTTTTATAGAGTCTTTCCTCTTACTCATCTATACAGTCGTGGCCAAAAGACACAAATATTAATTTTCACAGTCTGCTGCCTCAATTTGTATGATGACAATTTGCATATACTCCAGAATGGTATGAAGAGTGATGAATTGCAATTAATTGCAAAGTCCCTCTTTGCCATGCAAATGAACTGAATCCCCCAAAAACATTTCCACGGCATTTCAGCCCTGCCACAAAAGGACCAGCTGACATAATTTCAGTGATTCTCTCGTTAACACAGGTGTGAGTGTTGACGAGGACAAGGCTGGAGATCACTCTGTCATGCTGATTGAGTTCGAATAACAGACTGGAAGCTTCAAAAGGAGGGCGGTTCTTGGAATCATTGTTTTCCCTCTGTCAACCATGGTTACCCGCAAGGAAACACGTGCCGTCGTCATTGCTTTGCACAAAAAGGGCTTCACAGGCAAGGATATTGCTGCCAGTAAGATTGCACCTAAATCAACCATTTAACGGATCATCAAGAACTTCAAGGAGAGCGGTTCAATTGTTGTGAAGAAGGCTTCAGGGCGCCCAAGAAAGTCCAGCAAGGGCCAGGACCGTCTCCTAAAGTTGATTCAACTGCGGGATCGGGGCACCACCAGTACAGAGCTTGCTCAGGAATGGCAGCAGGCAGGTGTGAGTGCATCTGCATCCACAGTGATGCGAAGACTTTTGGAGGATGGCCTGGTGTCAAGAAGGGCAGCAAAGAAGCCACTTCTCTCCAGGAAAAACATCAGGGACAGACTGATATTCTGCAAAAGGTACAGGGATTGGACTGCTGAGGACTGGGGTAAAGTCATTTTCTCTGAATCCCCTTTCCGATTGTTTGGGGCATCCGGAAAAAAGCTTGTCCGGAGAAGACAAGGTGAGCGCTACCATCAGTCCTGTGTCATGCCAACAGTAAAGCATCCTGAGACCATTCATGTGTGGGGTTGCTTCTCAGCCAAGGGAGTGGGCTCACTCACAGTTTTGCCTAAGAACACAGCCATGAGTAAAGAATGGTACCAACACATCCTCCGAGAGCAACTTCTCCCAACCATCCAGGAACAGTTTGGTGACGAACAATGCCTTTTCCAGCATGATGGAGCACCTTGCCATAAGGCAAAGTGATAACTAAGTGGCTCGGGGAACAAAACATCGATATTTTGGGTCCATGGCCAGGAACTCCCCAGACCTTAATCCCATTTGAGAACTTGTGGTCAATCCTCAAGAGGCGGGTGGACAAACAAAAACCCACAAATTCTGACAAACTCCAAGCATTGATTATGCAAGAATGGGCTGCCATCAGTCAGGATGTGGCCCAGAAGTTAATTGACAGCATGCCAGGGCGGATTGCAGAGGTCTTGAAAAAGAAGGGTCAACTCTGCAAATATTGACTCTTTGCATCAACTTCATGTAATTGTCAATAAAAGCTTTTGACACTTATGAAATGCTTGTAATTATACTTTAGTATTCCATAGTAACATCTGACAAAATTAATATTTGTCATTCTCAAAACTTTTGGCTGCGTGTGTGTGTGTGTGTGTGTATACACATACAGTTGAAGTTGGATGTTTACATACACCTTAGCCAAATATATTTATACTCAGTTTTTCACAATTCCTGACATTTAATCCTAGTAAAAATTCCCTGTCTTAGATCAGTTAGGCTCACCACTTTATTTTAAGAATGTGAAATGTCAGAATAATAGTATATAAATAAATCATTCATCATTCTAAGGTTTTACTTCTTTCATCACATTCCCAGTGGGTCAGAAGTTTACATAGTTTTTGGTAGCATTGCCTTAAACAATTTAAACTTGGGTGAAACATTTCGGGTAGCCTTCCACAAGCTTCCCACAATAAGTTGGGTGAATTTTGGCCCATTCCTCCCGACAGAGCTGGTTTAACTGAGTCAGGTTTGTAGGCCTCCTTGCTCACACACACTTTCAGTTCTGCCCACAAATTTTCTATGGGAATGAGGTCAGGGCTTTGTGATGACCACTCCAATTCCTTGACTTTGTTGTCCTTAAGCCATTTTGCCACAACTTTGGAAGTATGCATGGGGTCATTGTCCATTTGGAAGACCCATTTGCGACCAAGCTTTAACTTCCTGACTGATGCCTTGAGATATTGCTTCAATATATCCACATAATTTTCCTCCCTCATGATGCCAACTATTTTGTGAAGTGCACCAGTCCCTCCTGCAGCAAATCATTCCCACAACATGATGCTGTCACCTCTGTGCTTCACGGTTGGGAGGGTTTTCTTAGGCTTGCAAGCCTCCCCCTTTTTCCTCCAAACATAACGATGGTCATTATGGCCAAACATGTCTATTTTTATTTTATCCGACCAGAGGACATTTCTCTACAAAGTACAGTCTTTGTCCCCATGTGCAGTTGCAAACCGTAGTCTGTTTTTTTTTATGGTGGTTTTGGAGCAGTGACTTCTTCCTTCCTGAGCGGCCTTTCAGGTTATGTCGATATAGGAATCGTTTTACTGTGGATATAGATACTTTTGTACCTGTTTTCTCCAGCATCTTCACAAGGTCCTTTGCTGTTGTTCTGGGATTGATTTGCACTTTTCGCACCAAAGTATGTTCATCTCTAGGAGACAGAACGCGTCTCCTTCCTGAGTGGTATGACGGCTGCGTGGTCCCATGGTGTTTATACTTGCGTACTATTGTTTGTACAGATGAATGTGGTACCTTCAGGCGTTTGGAAATTGCTCCCAAGGATGAACCAGACTTGTGGAGGTCTACAATTATTTTTCTGAGGTCTTGGCCGATTTTCTTTTGATTTTCCCATGATGTCAAGCAAAGAGGCACTGAGTTTGAAGGTGGGCCTTGAAATACATCCACAGGTACACCTGCAGTTGACTCAAATGATGTCAATTAGCTAATCAGAAGCTTCTAAAGCCATGACATCATTTTCTGGAATTTTCCAAGCTGTTTAAAGGCACAGTCAACTTAGTGTATGTAAACTTCTGACCCACTGGAATTGTGATTGAGTCAAATAATCTGTCTGTAAACAATTGTTGGAAAATGACTTGTGTCTGCACAAAGTAGAAGTCCTAACCGACTTTCCAGAACTATAGTTTGTTAACAAGAAATTTGTGGAGTGGTTGATACACTTCGGGTGGAGTCATTAAAACTTGTTTATGTTAACTTCCAACTTCAAGTAAGCATGGAATTCACGCTACAAAGCGGACTGCTCCGTTTGCAGCGAGAGACTGCGCTGGTTTGGTAAAACACATGGGGAGAATGAATTTCTCAAAAATGTTACCCTCAAAAGACCTCAACCACACAAGCAGTGTGTGAGAGAATATGCTTCTGTGTGTGAGTGTGTGTGTGTGTGTGTGAGAGAGATGGGGTAACACTTGGTGGTCTGCTAGTTTAGTAATCTGTTTCCTAAACCGGTGTGTGTGTGTGTGTGTGTGTTGTTTGTCTAACTGGGGCAGGAGGACCAGGCAGAGAATGTGCTGCCTCACAGATCATTCAATATATTGAATGATCTGTGAGGCAGCTACATTCTCTGCCTGGTCCTCCTGCCCGCTCATATCCTGCCCCAGTTAGACAAACACACACACACACACACACACACACACACACACACACACACACACACACACACACACACACACACACACACACACACACACACACACACACACACACAGAGAAGCATATTCTCTCACACACTGCTTGTGTGGTTGAGGTCTTTTGAGGGTAACATTTTTGAGAAATTCATTCTCCCCATGTGTTTCACCAAACCAGCGCAGTCTCTCGCTGCAAACGGAGCAGTCCGCTTTGTAGCGTGAATTCCATGCTTAGTTCCCGGGTTTCGACCATTAACGTAGGCCTTTTATGTGCAGGCAGATACAGGATACTGTTTTAGAGAATCTCAGACATCGGCTTAGTCATTCTATGGTTAGACATTGCGTCTCAAATGGCACCCTATTTCCTATATAATGCACTACTTTTGACCAGGACCCATAGGGTTCTGGTCAAAGTAGTGTACTACAGGGATTAGAATGCTATTTTAGACATAGGCTTGGTAATTGTTTGGTAGGGTGTGTGTGTGTGTGTGTGTGTGTGTGTGTGTGTGTGTGTGTGTGTGTGTGTGTGTGTGTGTGTGTGTGTGTGTGTGTGTGTGTGTGTGTGTGTGTGTGTGTGTGTGTGTGTGTGTGTGTGTGTGTGTGTGTGTGTGTGTGTGTGTGTGTGTGTGTGTGTGTGTGTGTGTGTGTGTGTGTGTGTGTGTGTGTGTGTGTGTGTGTGTGTGTGTGTGTGTGTGTGTGTGTGTGTGTGTGTGTGTGTGTGTGTGACAGACCAACTGGGCATAGTTCCCTAGACAACAACACGGGACTGTTAAACCATGTCAGGTTGTTGCTGCTGGAACCTGTCTGTCTGGCCATATTGTTTGCGACTTCGGATGTTGACAGGGTTCGTGCTACTCCTCGCTCTCTCTCAGTAAAGGAAGTGTGTGTGTGTGTTCTACCCTGTGTGTTTGTTTGTGTTCTACCCTGTGTGTTTGTTTGCAAGTGTGTGAGTCTGTGTCGTCTCCTCCTGTGGCAACCTTTAACACCTAGACCACAAAACCCCATGACCCCCCCCCCCCCCCCCCCCCCCCACCACTTCCTGCTCCCCACACACACACACCACAGTAGGCTGGTGAGGGGAGGATGTCTCTTAATCATGGCTGGAGTGAGTGGAATGGTACTAAACACATGGAAACCATTTAGACAATATATGAATCCATATATTCTGTTCCAGCCATTATTATGAGCCTGTCCTCCCCAATTAAGGTGCCACCTGTGACACACACACACACACACACACACACACACACACACACACACACACACACACACACACACACACACACACACACACACAAACTGACACACACACACACACACACACACACACACACACAAACACTGACACACACACACACACACATTGCCTCTGACGCACATAGGCTGTTCCTTGTTTTAAAAACTGAAGTGTCTTCCTCTCCTCTCGCTCTGTCGCTCCTCTCTCTCTGTCGCTTCTCTCTCTCTCGTTCTTGATCACCCCTTCCTTTCCTTTCCTCCCCTCCTCTCTATTTTCTTCTGCTAAGCCTCCGTCATGTTTTTACACTAAACATTGCACAGTATAAACACACACACGCCCCTCTCTTGCTCCAGTCTGGGACTGTGGCTGTTGATTCTGAACCAAGAGTCTTCCATACATTCAAGAGTCTTCCAGATTAGGATTACTGTAGTCTTGCCGCAGGTTTAAACTCTAAAACTTTGAGTGTTAATCTCCCAACGCTTGACTGTACATCTGAGCTAATCTGAGCCATCCTGTGTGTGTGTGTGTGTGTTAATCTCTCAATGCCTTAATGTACATATGAGCTAATCTGTCCCGTCCTATGTCTGTCTGTGTGTTAATCTGCTAACGCTTTACTACTGTACATATGAGCTAATCTGGCACATTTTAATCCCTAATCTGTCTGTGTGTTAGAGCAGTTATTCCCAACTCCGGTCCTTCAGTACCCCCAACGGTACACATTTTAGTTGTAGCCCCGGACAAAAACTCACCTGATTCAACTCATTGAGGGCTTGTGTACTGTTGGGGGTACTTGAGGACCGGAGTTGGGAAACACTGTTAGAGAACAACAACCAGACAAACAACTGAACAACAGGAAAAACAAGGATCATGTTTGTTTTCTACGGAAAGGGCCAGTGTTTTCCTGGTCACGTCACATGGTCAGGAAACCTCCTGACCCCAGTTGTAACTACTCACGGATGCGCTCGCACGCGCGCGCACACACACACACACACACACACACACACACACACACACACACACCATGGAACCATTAACATAATGAACGTGAAGGATTTTTCCACAGAGACTTCAGATCAATACACTAAAGGATACTATTGATCAGAACCGCTCGGAAGTGTGTGTGTGTGTGTGTGTGTGTGTGTGTGTCAACTCCACTGAACTGCATGCATTTCATAGACAATTATTTTGTGTGGTTGTACACACACACACACACACATCACACACACCCACGTCACACCCTTATGTCTACAGAGAACACATTATGAGGGACCATACGGGCATGTGGGGGGGGGGGGGGGGGGGGGGGGGGTATATATGTGTGTGTGTTCAGTTACTCTCCTATCCTCTCCTTATAATGGGTTTAACACCTACCCGACTGTATAGCTCTCTTTAACGGCATCTCTCTCTTTCTCTCTCTCTCTGAGAAGGTTAGAGAGGTGTGTGTGTGTGTGTCGATAAATGCGTCTTTATTTAGCTCATCTTCACCTGGCCCAAGTTTAAATTAAGACCCTGATAGATTTCTTACACTCACACACTGTCCTTGCAATGTGAGTGGTTCTATTGACCGACCCACAGGGACACGGATCACTTCCTGTGTGATGTCATCCTGATGTCACACAGCTGCGGTGGTCTCCTGTGAAGCTTAGCCGTGATTGGACAGAGCCACGTAGAGGGAGAGCGAGAAAGGAGGGGAGAGAGGAAGAGCTAGATGGCGAGAAGGAGATAATGGGGAGAGAGGAGAGGAATAAGGAAATGGATAGAGTAGAGAGGCAGAGACACTTTCCCTGTCTTTTTTTTCTGTAGGTCTTGTCTTCCTGCATTCGTGTGTGTGTGTGTGTGGTATCACTAATATTTTCCTTTCCTCTGGGCCCCATGTGTTTGTATATACTTGACTATATCAACACTCTGAAATGTGTGTGTATTTGTTGACTTTATTAGCCAGTATGTGTCTGCGTGCGTTCACATGTGTGAGGGTAGCTTGTGTGTTTATATCAGTGCTGTGTTTATAAAGGTCGGGCTCTGTTGGCAGATAAAGTCTAATGGATTTAAGATCGAGGAACAGAAACGTGAAGAATCTGACCTTCATGTTTCCTGCTTCTTCTTCTCTGTTCTATAACATGGCTTTTTTAATTTGTGACATTATGAAATCCCATCTTATTCTTTATTCTTTGTTGGAGTTTATAACATTATGAAAGCTCAGACAATCATTCCAAACTAGCTTCAACCACACACCAGATGCCTTTGTAAATGTTTATCGCTGTTTTGATCCAATTCTTTCCTTTATCTCTCTCTACCTTGTTGTGGGCCAGGGGCCTCTGTTGACCTCACTACAGGCATGGACTGGACTCTCTCTCAGCAATATGGACTGCCTGAACTAGTGCCAGTACACTGTTCCATGTTGAAGGTCTGTCTGTCTCTGTCTCTGTGTCTGTCTGACACAGAGAGACCGACATGGAGGGCGGGACGGAGGGCGACCGACACGGAGGGCGACCGACACGGAGGGCGACCGACACTGAGGGCGACCGACACTGAGGGCGACCGACACTGAGGGCGACCGACACTGAGGGAGACCGACACTGAGGGAGACCGACACGGAGGGCGGGAGGGAGGGAGGGAGACCGACACGGAGGGCGGGAGGGAGGGAGACCGACACGGAGAGAGACCGACACGGAGGGAGGGAGGGAGAGAGAGAGACCGACACGGAGGGAGGGAGGGAGGGAGAGAGACCGAGAGGGAGGGAGGGAGAGAGACCGAGAGGGAGGGAGGGAGAGAGACCGACACGGAGGGAGGGAGGGAGAGGGACCGACACGGAGGGAGGGAGGGAGGGAGAGAGACCGACACGGAGGGAGGGAGGGAGGGAGAGAGACCGACACGGAGGGAGGGAGGGAGGGAGAGAGACCGACACGGAGGGAGGGAGGGAGGGAGAGAGACCGACACGGAGGGAGGGAGGGAGGGAGAGAGACCGACACGGAGGGAGGGAGGGAGGGAGAGAGACCGACACGGAGGGAGGGAGAGAGACCGACACGGAGGGAGGGAGAGAGACCGACACGGAGGGAGGGAGGGAGGGAGAGAGACCGACACGGAGGGAGGGAGGGAGGGAGAGAGACCGACACGGAGGGAGGGAGAGAGACCGACAGGGAGGGAGGGAGGGAGGGAGGGAGAGAGACCGACACGGAGGGAGGGAGGGAGGGAGGGAGGGAGAGAGACCGACACGGAGGGAGGGAGGGAGGGAGGGAGAGAGACCGACACGGAGGGAGGGAGGGAGGGAGGGAGGGAGAGAGACCGACACGGAGGGAGGGAGGGAGAGAGACCGACACGGAGAGAGACCGACACGGAGGGAGGGAGGGAGAGAGACCGACACGGAGGGAGGGAGGGAGACCGACACGGAGAGAGACCGACACGGAGGGAGGGAGGGAGGGAGGGAGGGAGAGAGACCGACACGGAGAGAGACCGACACGGAGGGAGGGAGGGAGAGAGACCGACACGGAGAGAGACCGACACGGAGGGAGGGAGGGAGAGAGACCGACACGGAGAGAGACCGACACGGAGGGAGGGAGGGAGGGAGGGAGGGAGGGAGAGAGAGAGACCGACACGGAGGGACGGAGGGAGAGAGACCGACACGGAGGGAGAGAGACCGACACGGAGGGAGACCGACACGGAGAGAGGGAGGGAGAGAGACCGACACTGAGAGAGGGAGGGAGAGAGACCGACACGGAGAGAGGGAGGGAGGGAGAGAGACCGACACGGAGAGAGGGAGGGAGGGAGAGAGACCGACACGGAGAGAGGGAGGGAGGGAGAGAGACCGACACGGAGAGAGGGAGGGAGGGAGAGAGACCGACACGGAGGGAGTGAGGGAGGCAGGGAGAGAGACCGACACGGAGGGAGGGAGGGAGGGAGGGAGAGAGACCGACACGGAGGGAGGGAGGGAGGGAGGGAGAGAGACCGACACGGAGGGAGGGAGAGAGACCGACACGGAGGGAGGGAGAGAGACCGACACGGAGAGAGGGAGGGAGGGAGAGAGACCGACACGGAGGGAGGGAGGGAGAGAGACCGACACGGAGAGAGACCGACACGGAGGGAGGGAGGGAGGGAGAGAGACCGACACGGAGGGAGGGAGGGAGAGAGACCGACACGGAGAGAGACCGACATGGAGGGAGGGAGCGAGACCGACACGGACGGAGGGAGGGAGGGAGGGAGAGAGACCGACACGGAGAGAGACCGACACGGAGGGAGGGAGGGAGAGAGACCGACACGGAGGGAGGGAAGGAGAGAGACCGACACGGAGGGAGGGAGGGAGAGAGACCGACACGGAGGGAGGGAGGGAGAGAGACCGACACGGAGGGAGGGAGGGAGAGAGACCGACACGGAGGGAGGGAGGGAGAGAGACCGACACGGAGGGAGGGAGGGAGAGAGACCGACACGGAGGGAGGGAGGGAGGGAGACCGACACGGAGGGAGGGAGGGAGAGAGACCGACACGGAGGGAGGGAGGGAGGGAGGGAGGGAGAGAGACCGACACGGAGGGACGGAGGGAGGGAGAGAGACCGACACGGAGGGAGGGAGGGAGGGAGGGAGGGAGGGAGGGAGAGAGACCGACAGGGAGGGAGGGAGAGAGACCGACACGGAGGGAGGGAGGGAGACCGACACGGAGGGAGGGAGGGAGGGAGGGAGAGAGACCGACACGGAGGGAGGGAGAGAGACCGACACGGAGAGAGACCGACACGGAGCGAGGGAGAGAGAGAGACCGACACGGAGGGAGGGAGGGAGAGAGACCGACACGGAGGGAGGGAGGGAGAGAGACCGACACGGAGGGAGGGAGAGAGACCGACACGGAGGGAGGGAGAGAGACCGACACGGAGGGAGGGAGGGAGACCGACACGGAGGGAGGGAGGGAGGGAGGGAGAGAGACCGACACGGAGGGAGGGAGGGAGAGAGACCGACACGGAGGGAGGGAGGGAGAGAGACCGACCGACACGGAGGGAGGGAGAGAGACCGACCGACACGGAGGGAGGGAGGGAGGGAGGGAGGGAGGGAGAGAGACCGACACGGAGGGAGGGAGGGAGGGAGAGAGACCGACCGACACGGAGGGAGGGAGAGAGACCGACCGACACGGAGGGAGGGAGGGAGAGAGACCGACCGACACGGAGGGAGGGAGGGAGAGAGACCGACCGACACGGAGGGAGGGAGAGAGACCGACCGACACGGAGGGAGGGAGAGAGACCGACCGACACGGAGGGAGGGAGAGAGACCGACCGACACGGAGGGAGGGAGAGAGACCGACCGACACGGAGGGAGGGAGAGAGACCGACCGACACGGAGGGAGGGAGGGAGGGAGGGAGGGAGGGAGAGAGACCGACACGGAGGGAGGGAGGGAGGGAGAGAGACCGACACGGAGGGAGGGAGGGAGGGAGGGAGAGAGACCGACACGGAGGGAGGGAGGGAGGGAGGGAGACCGACCGACACGGAGGGAGGGAGAGAGACCGACCGACACGGAGGGAGGGAGAGAGACCGACCGACACGGAGGGAGGGAGAGAGACCGACCGACACGGAGGGAGGGAGGGAGGGAGGGAGAGAGACCGACCGACACGGAGGGAGGGAGGGAGGGAGGGAGAGAGACCGACACGGAGGGAGGGAGGGAGGGAGAGAGACCGACACGGAGGGAGGGAGAGAGACCGACACGGAGGGAGGGAGAGAGACCGACCGACACGGAGGGAGGGAGAGAGACCGACCGACACGGAGGGAGGGAGAGAGACCGACCGACACGGAGGGAGGGAGAGAGACCGACCGACACGGAGGGAGGGAGAGAGACCGACCGACACGGAGGGAGGGAGGGAGACCGACCGACACGGAGGGAGGGAGGGAGGGAGGGAGAGAGACCGACCGACACGGAGGGAGGGAGGGAGGGAGGGAGGGAGAGAGACCGACACGGAGGGAGGGAGGGAGGGAGAGAGACCGACACGGAGGGAGGGAGGGAGGGAGAGAGACCGATACGGAGGAAGGGAGGGAGGGAGACCGACACGGAGGGAGGGAGACGGAGGGACGGACGGAGGGAGGGAGGGAGACACGGAGGGAGAGAGAGAATGCATATGCCTGCGTGGGGTTTTGGCTGCTTTCTCCACTCATTGGGGAGACCCATGTCATTGGCCTGTGTGTGTTTGTGTGTTTTTTGAAAGCCTGCAATTGTGTGTGTTTGTTTGTGTTTGCATGTGTACGGATGCGCGCGTGTGTGTCTGTTTCCTAAGGCTGTGTGTGTGTGTTTCCTAAGGCTGTGTGTGTGTGTGTGTGTGTGTGTGTGTGTGTGTGTGTGTGTGTGTGTGTGTGTGTGTGTGTGTGTGTGTGTGTGTGTGTGTGTGTGTGTGTGTGTGTGTGTGTGTGTGTGTGTGTGTGTGTGTGTGTGTGTGTGTGTGTGTGTGTGTGTGTGTGTGTGTGTGTGTGTGTATATGTTTCCTAAGGTGGTGTGTGTGCGCAGATGCTCGCGTGTGTGTATGTTTCCTAAGGCGGTGTGTGTGTGTGTGTGTGCGCGCAGATGCGCGAGTGTGTTTCTTAAGGCGTGTGTGTGTGCGGATGTGCACGTGTATGTTTCCTAAGGCGGGGTGTGTGTGTGTGCACATCCATGTGTGCCTCTTGGCTGCTTTCTCCCACTCTTTCTGGGATCGTGGTCTCAGTCAGGGCAGCTTTGCGACGACTGTATTTACATGCATGTATGTATTTGTTTAACCTTTTTATTTTTTTATCAGGGAGTCATACTGAGACCAAGTTCTCTTTTACAGATGAGACCTGAATTACATAAATGACAGAAAATACAAAATGCAAGTTCTCAATTGTCCTACAGGCCCCAAAACGTCAAATTTCAGAACATTTTGAAGATTGTTCCACAAATAAGGTGCAAAAAAAGAGAAAAGCTAATTTACCTAACTCAGTAGAGACTAGGGTTACAAAGAGTCTGAAACTTTCCAGTAAATTTCCAGACATTTTCCATGGGAAGTTAAGCCTGGGAATTTTGGGAATTTTGCTTAAATTCGTCAAGAAAGTTCGTTTATAACAGTGAACTTTTTTTTTGTAGGATACAGATAAGGCCATTCTAGGTATTGTGGCATATTTTGGTTAAACTATCCCCAATTCAATGGAATTGCAACCCTCTGCATGCACAGTCCATTCTTCCATCAATGTGCAGTGCACTCTTTCATCACATGTACAGCTGATACTCAAGATCTTACACGCTAATGAGATGCTATTGAGCCAACACTACTACACTGCCTGAGCCAAGGACTACAAGCTTTCTGGTAAGTTTTAATTCCAATACTGGGTGGGGTGAATATATTTTATATGACATATACATAATTTTTTGTTAACTACAGCAAAGTGTGTTTAAATAATTTCTAACTTGTTAACAATTTCTGCTAGTTAGTTTTTGCTACTATGTGGGTTTTAGCTTGCTTGACCCTGCTAACTGAGGAGTGTTAATTCACCTGTTTCCATACATGTTTCATTTTAAAACATTTATCATACAAAGGAGTTGTTTAATCTAACTGCTTAACTATTTATATGTACATGGAATTGTATTTGGTTATTATTTTTTACTCATTTTTTTCCTAATCTTTACAGGAAAATGCCACGGGCACTATCTGATGTGTGGAGACATTTTACTGCAGCTAATGTAGAAGGAAAAGCTGTGTACATTTGCAAATACTGTGCTAAATCATATGTCAAGAATGCAACAAAGATGCAGAATCATCTGGCCAAGTGCATAAAGTTCCCTCAGCGCTCACAACAAGCAACCTCTGACAAAAGTCCCTCTACTTCTATTCGATGTGAAAATGATGAATCGGACACCTTATCGATAGCAACAGCTCATGGTCTTCCTGGAATCAGAATATGTTTGACTCAATGGAGGAACGTAGTCAGAGAAATGCTGATGAATGTCTTGCTAGAGCTGTGTATGCAACTGGTTCACCGCTGATGCTCACAGGCAATGTGTATTGGAAGAGATTTCTGAATGTTCTTCACCCAGCATACACCCTTCCAACCAAACATGCTTTATCTACTAATTTGCTGGATGCAGAGTTCAACAGAGTTCAAGTGAAGGTCAAGCAAATCATAGAGAAAACAGACTGTATTGCAAACATCTCTGATGGGTGGTCGAATGTCCGTGGGCAAGGAATAATTAACTACATCATCTCCACCCCTCAACCAGTATTCTACAAGAGCACAGACACAAGGGACAACAGACACACCATCTCTTCATTGCAGATGAGCTGAAGGCAGTCATCAATGACCTTGGACCACAGAAGTTATTTGCACTGGTGACAGACAATGCTGCGAACATGAAGGCTGATTGGTCCTACCCTCACATCACACCCATTGGCTGTGCTGCTCATGCATTGAATCTGCTCCTCAAGGACATCAGGCACTGAAAACAATTGATACACTCTACAAGAGAGCCAAGGAAATGGTTAGGTATGTGAAGGGTCATCAAGTTATAGCAGCAATCTACCTCACCAAGCAAAGTGAGAAGAATAAGAGCACCACATTGAAACTGCCCAGCAACACCCGTCAGGGTGGTGTTGTCATCATGTTTGACAGTCTCCTGGAAGGGAAGGTGTCTCTCCAAGAAATGGCCATATCACAGTCTGCCGATATGGACAGCCCAGTCAAGAGGATCCTCCTGGATGATGTATTTTGGGAGAGAGTGGTAAGCAGCCTGAAACTCCTGAAACCTATAGTAGTAGCCATTGCACAGATTGAGGGAGACAATGCCATCCTGTCTGATGTTCAGACTCTGCTTGAAGATGTAAGAGAAGAAATCCGTACTGCCCTGCCCACTTCACTGCTCCAAGCAGTGGAAACTACAGTTCTGAAATACATAAAAAAGTGGGAAGACTTCTGCCTGAAGCCCATACACGCCGCAGCGTACATGTTGGACCCCAAGTATACTGGCAAGAGCATCCTGTCTGGTGCAGAGATCAACAAGGCCTATGGTGTCATCACTATCATGTCTCGCCACCTTGGCCTGGATGAAGGCAAGGTTCTTGGCAGTCTGGCGAAGTACACTTCCAAGCAAGGGCTTTGGGATGGAGATGCAATATGGCAGTCGTGCCAACATATCTCATCAGCCATCTGGTGGAAGGGACTTTGTGGATCTGAGGCTCTTTCCCCTGTTGCCTCCATCATCCTCCAAACCCCACCAACATCAGCCGCCTCAGAGCGCAACTGGTCCTTGTTTGGGAACACACACACCAAAGCACGTAACAGACTGACCAATACAAGGGTTGAAAAATTAGTGGCCATCCGAGCAAATTTGAGGCATTTTGAGCCTGACAACGAGCCATCCTCATCAAGGTTGGAAAGTGACAGTGAAGATGAGGCCTCAGAGTCTCATGTTCAAGAGGTGGACATTGAGGAGGTCCAGGGAGAAGACATGGAAGCCTGAGAGGAAGACAACCAAAGCTTTAGTTTCATTGTACGTATGTTGAAAATGTTTCTGGGAGATGTGATGGATCATTCAATATTCCCTTTCTTTTGTTGTTCAGTGAAATTATCCCATGTGAAGAGTCAACTCATTTAATTAAAGTTAAATTCGTAACTAAAAAGTTTTTTTAAAATTTCTATTGGAAGGAGTTAATCATTTGCAATTATATTTACTCATAAGGTAAACGATTTATGGTTCTGTCTCCATATGATATGGTAAATATATCCAATGCAAAAAACATCAACATTTAAATGGTATTAATATGAATTCCCATATATTCCCATTAATTCCCATGGAAAGTTTCCACCTCTGAATATTTCCCAAAATGTGCAACCCTAGTAGAGACCAAAGTCATTTCCAGAGTTAGCCATCCCTAAGACCAGGCGTGGCAACTCGTATGTCTAAAGTTTAGTAATGACGTTAGGTAAAGTGGGACTTTTTGTAAAAGTGCTTTATAAATTAAAACATAGCAATGTATCAATCTATGTGACATCAAAAAGGGCCAACCAACTTTCTGGTAGAGAATGCAGAGTGATGAGTATTAAAATTGTCACACGTAACAAAGCGCAATGAGCTATGATAAACTGCATCTAATGGCTTTAATGAAGTACCAGCTGCTTTCATATAGATGATGTCGCCGTAGTCTAGGACCTATAGGAATGTTGACTGAATAATCTGCTTTTTACTATTTATCGAGAGACAGGACCTATTTCTATAGAAAAAGCCCATTTTTATTCTCAGCTTCTTAACTAACTCATGAATATGCTTTTTAAAAGACAGCTATTCATCTATCCAGATACTTGGAAGCAGGGACACGATCAATATGGAAACCATCCACAGTACATGTGCATATACAGTTGAAGTCAGAAGTTTACATACACTTAGGTTGGAGTCATTAAAACTCGTTTTTCAACCACCCCACAAATTTCTTGCTAACAAACTATAGTTTTGGCAAGTCGGTTAGGACATCTACTTTGTGCGTGACACAAGTCATTTTTCCAACAATTGTTTACAGACAGATTATTTCACTTATAATTCACTGTATCACAATTCCAGTGGGTCAGAAGTTTGCATACACTAAGTTGACTGTGCCTTTAAACAGCTTGGAAAATTCCAGAAAATTATTTAATGGCTTTAGAAGCTTCTGATAGGCTAACTGACATCATTTGAGTCAATTGGAGGTGTACCTGTGGATGTATTTCAAGGCCTACCTTCAAACTCAGTGCCTCTTTGCTTGACATCATGGGAAAATCAAAAGAAATCAGTCAAGACCTCAGAAAATAAATTGTAGACCTCCACAAGTCTGGTTCATCCTTGGGAGCAATTTCCAAATGCCTGTAGGTACCACGTTCGTCTGTACAAACAATAGTACGCAAGTATAAACACCATGGGACCACGCAGCCGTCATACCGCTCAGGAAGGAGACGCGCTCTGTCTCCTAGAGATGAACATACTTTGGTGCGAAAAGTTCAAATCAATCCCAGAACAACAGCAAAGGACCTTGTGAAGATGCTGGAGAAAACAGGTACAAAAGTATCTGTGTGCACAGTAAAAACAAGTCCTATATTGACATAACCAGAAAGGCCGCTCAGCAAGGAAGAAGCCACTGCTCCAAAACCGCCATAAAAAAGCCAGACTACTGTTTGCAACTGCACATGGGGACAAAGATCGTACTTTTTGGAGGAATGTCCTCTGGTCTGATGAAACAAAAATAGAACTGTTTGGCCATAATGACCATTGTTATGTTTGGAGGAAAAAGGGGGAGGCTTGCAAGCCAAAGAACACCATCCCAACCGTGAAGCACAGGGGTGGCAGCATCATGTTGTGGGGGTGCTTTGCTGCAGGAGGGACTGGTGCACTTCACAAAATAGATGGCATCATGAGGGAGGAAAAATATATGGATATTTTAAAGCAACATCTCAAGACATCAGTCAGGAAGTTAAAGCTTGGTCACAAATGGGTCTTCCAAATGGACAATGACCCCAAGCATACTTCCAATGTTGTGGCAAAATGGCTTAAGGACAACAAAGGTATTGGAGTGGCCATCACAAAGCCCTGACCTCATTCCCATAGAAAATGTGTGGGCAGAACTGAAAAAGTGTGTGCGAGCAAGGAGGCCTACAAACCTGACTCAGTTACACCAGCTCTGTCAGTAAGAATGGGCCAAAATCACTCAACTTATTGTGGGGAAGCTTGTGGAAGGCTACCCGAAACATTTGACCCAAGTTAAACAATTTAAAGGCAATGCTACCAAATACTAATTGAGTGTATGTAAACTTCTGACCCACTGGGAATGTGATGAAAGAAATAAAAGCTGAAATAAGTCATTCTCTCTCTTATTATTCTGACATTTCACATTATTAAAATAAAGTGGCGATCCTTTGGCTAAGGTGTATGTTAACTTCTGACTTCAACTGTACATTTCGTATCTTATCATTTTCTGGGCCTTTTCTGTTCCCATGACAACAGGTGTAAGTCTATCTGGCTGCCATGGCAACTAAATAGAACCCATGCGGGGGGGGGGGGGGGGGGGGGGGGGAGTCTTGTAACACACACATACAAGCAAGTACACACATATATATATATATACAACACACACACACACACACACACACACACACACACACACACACACACACAAAAGTGGATTAACAGCTAAATGAGAGTATAGGCAGTTCTGACTCGTCGTTGATCGGTAACCTTTCACTGTGTGCGTGTGTGTTGGCCGTGCGTCGCCCTGGGCTGGTTAGATAAGATGCAGTATTAATAAGGTCTGTTCATTAGACCAGGCAGGCTGAGACACTGTCCACATCTTAAAAAGCCTCCTATTCCTTATATCGTGCACTACTTTTGACCAGGGCCAATAGGCCTCTGGTCAAAAGTAGTGCACTATGAAGGGAATAGGGTGCCATTTGGGATGCACATAAGGCACTACACTAATAGGCCTTAAATCTGTAATTAGCTCTACAGTGAGAGGGAGAGGGAACGGAAGAAAGAGGGGGGAAATGGCTATCGGGGAGAGCGAGAGCAATAAAATGGGGAGAAAGACAAGAATTTATGGAGCGAGCCAAAGATTAAGCAGGCACTCTGGAAGAGAGGGAGGGAGAGCGAGAGCCGCGTGTGCGTACTGTATTTGTGCGTGTGCTGCTATGTAGTCCAACAAAGCGGTTAGCATTCATGTCAGTAGGGGAGTGAAAAGTGGCACACGTGGCCTGCTGTAGGCCACACATTGACCTGTCTCTCCCCAACACACACACACACTGTGTGCTTTCTCTTTTTCTATCTTTCTATCCTACTTTCTCCCTCTCAATCACTCTTTCTTGCTGGCTTCATTCACACTTTCTCTATTCCTCACTCACTTGTTGTTTTTTCCCCGTCCCTCTCCCTCAGATAATCTTGCCTCTGGATGATCTCCCTCATCAATTGTTCATTTGTCTCCTTTCCTTCTTTTTCTTCCCTTTTATTTCTCTCTTTTTATTCACTGGTTGAAAGTGGGATGAGGAGTGTGTGCGTGCGCCTGCACATGCTGTGTGTGTGTGTGTGTGTGTGTGTGTGTGTGTGTGTGTGTGTGTGTGTGTGTGTGTGTGTGTGTGTGTGTGTGTGTGTGTGTGTGTGTGTGTGTGTGTGTGGCGCGCGCGCGCCTGCACATGCTGTTGTGTCTTCCTGAGCTCTGACCTGCATTTTATAGAGGTGTTTTTCACTGAAGTGATGTTTTCCATCCCTTCCTCTATCCATCCCTTCCTCTATCCATCCCTTCCTCTATCCATCCCTTCCTCCATCCATCCCTTCCTCTATCCATCCCTTCCTCTATCCATCCCTTCCTCTATCCATCCCTTCCTCTATCCATCCCTTCCTCTATCCATCCCTTCCTCTATCCATCCCTTCCTCTATCCATCCCTTCCTCCATCCATCCCTTCCTCTATCCATCCCTTCCTCCCTCCTCTATCCATCCCTTCCTCTATCCATCCCTTCCTCTATCCATCCCTTCCTCTATCCATCCCTTCCTCCCTCCTCTATCCATCTCTTCCTCCCTCCTCTATCCATCTCTTCCTCCCTCCTCTATCCATCTCTTCCTCCCTCCTCTATCCATCCCTTCCTCCCTCCCTCCTCTATCCATCCCTTCCTCCCTCCCTCCCTCCCTCCTCTATCCATCCCTTCCTCCCTCCCTCCCTCCTCTATCCATCCCTTCCTCCCTCCCTCCCTCCTCTATCCATCCCTTCCTCCCTCCCTCCCTCCCTCCTCTATCCATCCCTTCCTCCCTCCTCTATCCATCCCTTCCTCCCTCCTCTATCCATCCCTTCCTCCCTCCTCTATCCATCTCTTCCTCCCTCCTCTATCCATCTCTTCCTCCCTCCTCTATCCATCTCTTCCTCCCTCCTCTATCCATCTCTTCCTCCCTCATCTATCCATCTCTCCCTCCCTCCTCTATCCATCCCTTCCTCCCTCCCTCCTCTATCCATCCCTTCCTCCCTCCCTCCTCTATCCATCCCTTCCTCCCTCCCTCCCTCCTCTATCCATCCCTTCCTCCCTCCCTCCCTCCTCTATCCATCCCTTCCTCCCTCCCTCCCTCCTCTATCCATCCCTTCCTCCCTCCCTCCCTCCTCTATCCATCCCTTCCTCCCTCCATCCCTTCCTCCCTCTCTCCTCTATCCATCCCTTCCTCCCTCCCTCCTCTATCCATCCTTCCCTCCCTCCTCTATCCATCCTTCCCTCCCTCCTCTATCCATCCTTCCCTCCCTCCTCTATCCATCCTTCCCTCCCTCCTCTATCCATCCCTTCCTCCCTCCTCTATCCATCCCTTCCTCCCTCCTCTATCCATCCCTTCCTCCCTCCTCTATCCATCCCTTCCTCCCTCCTCTATCCATCCTTCCCTCCCTCCCTCTATCCATCCATCATCCTTTCCTCCCTCCTCTATCTATCCATCCATCCATCCTTCCCTCCTTCCTCTATCCATCCTTCCCTCCCTCCTCTATCCATCCCTCCCTCCCTCCTCTATCCATCCCTCCCTCCCTCCTCTATCCATCCCTCCCTCCCTCCTCTATCCATCCCTCCCTCCCTCTACCCATCCCTTCCTCCCTCTTCTATCCATCCTTCCCTCCCTCGCTCCTCTATCCATCCCTCTCTCCCTCCATCCCACACTTTCCTTTGATCCATCTCTTCTAGTTGCTGACTCAACCACATATTATGATGTATAGACAGACCTTCAAACACCTGTAGCTCATTCTCTCTCTATCCCTCCTTCCTTCCTTCTCTTGCTCTCTCTCTCGCTTTCTCTCTCTCGTGCTTTCTCTCTCTCCCCCCTCTCTCCAACTCTCTTCCCCTCTTCTCTCTCTGCCTGTGTTCCACCTCCTTTTACCTCGTGCTTTCTCACTCACGCTCTGTTCTCCCCGTCTCCCTCCCTCCTTCCCTCCCCACCCCTCTCTCTTTCCCTTCTCCCCCCTCTCAACTCTCTTCCCCTCTTCACTCTGCATTTTCTCTATCATTATGATCAATCATCCTTTTCATATTGTAATAAACCATTGTTCATCACTGTTGTGTCTGTTAATGTGTGACAGACACAACATCCCCAAGCTTCACAACACACCACCACAGTAACCTCCCATTTTATTCCTCTCACATTATCTTCCCGTACATTTACTGAAGAAATGGAGGGGAAGGAGTATTTCATTCATTCATTCATTCATTGTCCCTCTTTGAGTCTCCTTTGTCCCATTCTCTCGCTCCATTCCCTCTGTCCGCCTGTCTCCCCCTCTTTTGCGCTCCCTGTTGTTGTCTCTCGCATTCTCTCTCTCTCTCTCTCTCTCTCTCTCTCTCCTCATCTCTCTCTCTCGCTCGCTCTCTCTCGCTCGCTCTCGCTCGCTCGCTCTCTCTCGCTCTCTCTCATATCTCTTTCGGTGCAGCCGAGATACAGAGCTTAACGGTTTATGATCGTCTGGGGCGCACTCATTGTCACACCATCAACATCAGAAACATGATGCTTTGGCTTATGGCCACTGAACAAACGGTCTCTCTGACTTGGAGGAGCTCGGTCTTTCATGTTCAACTTAGTAGATGTACCAAAGACGGTACAGTTTGACGACAGGCAGAAACTGCTGATCCCATTAGAAATCCTGATCGTGCTCGTAGGCG